>NW_028142434.1:0-67557 GCF_055691185.1 Crinia signifera
AGATTGATTGATACAGTATAGTGCCTTTTTTTGTGTCAATGTGTATCGAGAACATATTATCACACCTCTTTTCTTATTTTTTTAGGTAACTGCAACCTTCGATTCAAGACAACGATCAATGACGAAGTACCGACACAGGAGACACAAGACAGGTAATTAATAATATTAATTACTGATAATATGTACCCGGTATACATTCACACTAAAAAACGTGTCTAGCCAATCCATAGGCCATAGGCCCTTGTTCAGGTTGACTTGCTCGGATGTGAATTTGAATCCTTGCCGGTCACCCTAACCCCGCCTTGCGAATGATTTGCCGGCACCAACCATACAGTTTTTTATAGATAGATAAGATAGATAAGATAGATAGATACGATATTCGCTCGGATGCGAATTTCAATCCTTGCCGGTCAATCTAACCCGCCTTGCGAATGGTTGGCCGGTACCAGGTATTCAGTTTGGTACTCTTTACCTAGAACGGCGCCCGTCGCGGGCATCGCGGGTACATTTATGGCTGCCCGCGACGCGACCGACGCGATTACCGCGATTTTCCCATTGAAAACCATGTTAAACCTGAAAAATCGCGTCGGTCGCGTCGCGGCCGGCCATAAATGTACCCGCGATGCCCGCGACGCGATGCTCCCGATTTCCCATAGAAATCAATGTTAAAAGGCAGATTGACCGCGATTTTACCGTTAAATGCCTCAATGCCCGCGATTTTTCCATAGGAAACAATGTTAAATGGGCCACAAAGCCCAAATAGTCCCCCTGAAGTCTTAAATGGCCCCCAAAATTTTTAACGCCACCCCACGATCAACGTGAACCCGAAGCGTGGCGAGCGCAGCGAGCCCGCGAGGGGCGGCGGTACGCGTCCTACGACCTTTTCATGCCCTACTATCCACTTCGGCGTGGAGTTGAGAATAGAATAGTGTGGCGAGCGCAGCGAGCCACCGAGCCCGAAGCGTGGCGAGCGCAGCGAGCCCCGCGAGGGGACGCGGATACCTTCACTGGTAAACGCGTCCCCTCGCGGGCTTCACAGGTGTCCGTGGCCACGCGGACACCTGTGAAGCCCGCGAGGGGACGCGTATAACTGTGAAGGTATCCGCGTCCCCTCGCGGGGCTCGCTGCGCTCGCCACGCTTCGGGCTCGGTGGCTCGCTGCGCTCGCCACACTATTCTATTCTCAACTCCACACCGACGTGGATAGTAGGGCATGAAAAGGTCGTAGGACGCGTACCGCCGCCCCTCGCGGGCTCGCTGCGCTCGCCACGCTTCGGGTTCACGTTGATCGTGGGGTGGCGTTAAAAATTTTGGGGGCCATTTAAGAATTCAGGGGGACTATTAGGGCTCTGTGGCCCATTTAACATTGTTTCCTATGGAAAAATCGCGGGCATTGAGGCATTTAACGCTAAAATCGCGGTCAATCTGCCTTTTTAACATTGTTCCCTATGGGAAAATCGCGGTAATCGCGGGTACCCGATTTTGATGTACCCGCGATTTACCCGCGATTACCGCGATTTTACCCGCGATCCCGCGATTTCAATCGTGGGCGCCGTTCTAGGTAAAGAGTACCTTCAGTTTTTTATAGATAGATAAGATAGATAGATAAGATAGGTAGATACGATATTCGCTCGAATGCGAATTTCAATCCTTGCTGGTCAATCTAACCCGCCTTGCAAATGGTTGGCCGGTACCAGGTATTCAGTTTTTTATAGATAGATAAGATAGATAGATACGATATTCGCTCGAATGCGAATTTCAATCCTTGCTGGTCAATCTAACCCGCCTTGCGAATGGTTGGCCGGTACCAGGTATTCAGTTTTTTATAGATAGATAAGATAGATAGATAAGATAGATAGATACGATATTCGCTCGAATGCGAATTTCAATCCTTGCTGGTCAATCTAACCCGCCTTGCGAATGGTTGGCCAGCACAAGGTATTCAGTTTTTTATAGATAGATAAGATAGATAAGATAGATAGATAGATTGATTGATACAGTATAGTGCCTTTTTTTGTGTCAATGTGTATCGAGAACATATTATCACACCTCTTTTCTTATTTTTTTAGGTAACTGCAAACTTCGATTCAAGACAACGATCAATGACGAAGTACCGACACAGGAGACACAAGACAGGTAATTAATAATATTAATTACTGATAATATGTACCCGGTATACATTCACACTAAAAAACGTGTCTAGCCAATCCATAGGCCATAGGCCCTTGTTCAGGTTGACTTGCTCGGATGTGAATTTGAATCCTTGCCGGTCACCCTAACCCCGCCTTGCGAATGATTTGCCGGCACCAGCCATACAGTTTTTTATAGATAGATAAGATAGATAAGATAGATAGATACGATATTCGCTCGGATGCGAATTTCAATCCTTGCCGGTCAATCTAACCCGCCTTGCGAATGGTTGGCCGGTACCAGGTATTCAGTTTTTTATAGATAGATAAGATAGATAGATAAGATAGATAGATACGATATTCGCTCGAATGCGAATTTCAATCCTTGCTGGTCAATCTAACCCGCCTTGCGAATGGTTGGCCGGTACTAGGTATTCAGTTTTTTATAGATAGATAAGATAGATAGATACGATATTCGCTCGAATGCGAATTTCAATCCTTGCTGGTCAATCTAACCCGCCTTGCGAATGGTTGGCCGGTACCAGGTATTCAGTTTTTTATAGATAGATAAGATAGATAGATAAGATAGATAGATACGATATTCGCTCGAATGCGAATTTCAATCCTTGCTGGTCAATCTAACCCGCCTTGCGAATGGTTGGCCAGCACAAGGTATTCAGTTTTTTATAGATAGATAAGATAGATAAGATAGATAGATACGATATTCGCTCGAATGCGAATTTCAATCCTTGCTGGTCAATCTAACCCGCCTTGCGAATGGTTGGCCGGTACCAGGTATTCAGTTTTTTATAGATAGATAAGATAGATAAGATAGATAGATACGATATTCGCTCGAATGCGAATTTCAATCCTTGCTGGTCAATCTAACCCGCCTTGCGAATGGTTGGCCGGTACCAGGTATTCAGTTTTTTATAGATAGATAAGATAGATAGATAAGATAGATAGATACGATATTCGCTCGAATGCGAATTTCAATCCTTGCTGGTCAATCTAACCCGCCTTGCGAATGGTTGGCCAGCACAAGGTATTCAGTTTTTTATAGATAGATAAGATAGATAAGATAGATAGATAGATTGATTGATACAGTATAGTGCCTTTTTTTGTGTCAATGTGTATCGAGAACATATTATCACACCTCTTTTCTTATTTTTTTAGGTAACTGCAAACTTCGCTTCAAGACAACGATCAATGACGAAGTACCGACACAGGAGACACAAGACAGGTAATTAATAATATTAATTACTGATAATATGTACCCGGTATACATTCACACTAAAAAACGTGTCTAGCCAATCCATAGGCCATAGGCCCTTGTTCAGGTTGACTTGCTCGGATGTGAATTTGAATCCTTGCCGGTCACCCTAACCCCGCCTTGCGAATGATTTGCCGGCACCAACCATACAGTTTTTTATAGATAGATAAGATAGATAAGATAGATAGATACGATATTCGCTCGGATGCGAATTTCAATCCTTGCCGGTCAATCTAACCCGCCTTGCGAATGGTTGGCCGGTACCAGGTATTCAGTTTTTTATAGATAGATAAGATAGATAGATAAGATAGATAGATACGATATTCGCTCGAATGCGAATTTCAATCCTTGCTGGTCAATCTAACCCGCCTTGCGAATGGTTGGCCGGTACCAGGTATTCAGTTTTTTATAGATAGATAAGATAGATAGATACGATATTCGCTCGAATGCGAATTTCAATCCTTGCTGGTCAATCTAACCCGCCTTGCGAATGGTTGGCCGGTACCAGGTATTCAGTTTTTTATAGATAGATAAGATAGATAGATAAGATAGATAGATACGATATTCGCTCGAATGCGAATTTCAATCCTTGCTGGTCAATCTAACCCGCCTTGCGAATGGTTGGCCAGCACAAGGTATTCAGTTTTTTATAGATAGATAAGATAGATAAGATAGATAGATAGATTGATTGATACAGTATAGTGCCTTTTTTTGTGTCAATGTGTATTGAGAACATATTATCACACCTCTTTTCTTATTTTTTTAGGTAACTGCAAACTTCGATTCAAGACAACGATCAATGACGAAGTACCGACACAGGAGACACAAGACAGGTAATTAATAATATTAATTACTGATAATATGTACCCGGTATACATTCACACTAAAAAACGTGTCTAGCCAATCCATAGGCCATAGGCCCTTGTTCAGGTTGACTTGCTCGGATGTGAATTTGAATCCTTGCCGGTCACCCTAACCCCGCCTTGCGAATGATTTGCCGGCACCAGCCATACAGTTTTTTATAGATAGATAAGATAGATAAGATAGATAGATACGATATTCGCTCGGATGCGAATTTCAATCCTTGCCGGTCAATCTAACCCGCCTTGCGAATGGTTGGCCGGTACCAGGTATTCAGTTTTTTATAGATAGATAAGATAGATAGATAAGATAGATAGATACGATATTCGCTCGAATGCGAATTTCAATCCTTGCTGGTCAATCTAACCCGCCTTGCGAATGGTTGGCCGGTACCAGGTATTCAGTTTTTTATAGATAGATAAGATAGATAGATAAGATAGATAGATACGATATTCGCTCGAATGCGAATTTCAATCCTTGCTGGTCAATCTAACCCGCCTTGCGAATGGTTGGCCGGTACCAGGTATTCAGTTTTTTATAGATAGATAAGATAGATAGATACGATATTCGCTCGAATGCGAATTTCAATCCTTGCTGGTCAATCTAACCCGCCTTGCGAATGGTTGGCCGGTACCAGGTATTCAGTTTTTTATAGATAGATAAGATAGATAGATAAGATAGATAGATACGATATTCGCTCGAATGCGAATTTCAATCCTTGCTGGTCAATCTAACCCGCCTTGCGAATGGTTGGCCAGCACAAGGTATTCAGTTTTTTATAGATAGATAAGATAGATAAGATAGATAGATACGATATTCGCTCGAATGCGAATTTCAATCCTTGCTGGTCAATCTAACCCGCCTTGCGAATGGTTGGCCGGTACCAGGTATTCAGTTTTTTATAGTTAGATAAGATAGATAAGATAGATAGATACGATATTCGCTCGAATGCGAATTTCAATCCTTGCTGGTCAATCTAACCCTCCTTGCGAATGGTTGGCCGGTACCAGGTATTCAGTTTTTTATAGATAGATAAGATAGATAGATAAGATAGATAGATACGATATTCGCTCGAATGCGAATTTCAATCCTTGCTGGTCAATCTAACCCGCCTTGCGAATGGTTGGCCAGCACAAGGTATTCAGTTTTTTATAGATAGATAAGATAGATAGATAGATTGATTGATACAGTATAGTGCCTTTTTTTGTGTCAATGTGTATCGAGAACATATTATCACACCTCTTTTCTTATTTTTTTAGGTAACTGCAAACTTCGATTCAAGACAACGATCAATGACGAAGTACCGACACAGGAGACACAAGACAGGTAATTAATAATATTAATTACTGATAATATGTACCCGGTATACATTCACACTAAAAAACGTGTCTAGCCAATCCATAGGCCATAGGCCCTTGTTCAGGTTGACTTGCTCGGATGTGAATTTGAATCCTTGCCGGTCACCCTAACCCCGCCTTGCGAATGATTTGCCGGCACCAACCATACAGTTTTTTATAGATAGATAAGATAGATAAGATAGATAGATACGATATTCGCTCGGATGCGAATTTCAATCCTTGCCGGTCAATCTAACCCGCCTTGCGAATGGTTGGCCGGTACCAGGTATTCAGTTTTTTATAGATAGATAAGATAGATAGATAAGATAGATAGATACGATATTCGCTCGAATGCGAATTTCAATCCTTGCTGGTCAATCTAACCCGCCTTGCGAATGGTTGGCCGGTACCAGGTATTCAGTTTTTTATAGATAGATAAGATAGATAGATACGATATTCGCTCGAATGCGAATTTCAATCCTTGCTAGTCAATCTAACCCGCCTTGCGAATGGTTGGCCGGTACCAGGTATTCAGTTTTTTATAGATAGATAAGATAGATAGATAAGATAGATAGATACGATATTCGCTCGAATGCGAATTTCAATCCTTGCTGGTCAATCTAACCCGCCTTGCGAATGGTTGGCCAGCACAAGGTATTCAGTTTTTTATAGATAGATAAGATAGATAAGATAGATAGATAGATTGATTGATACAGTATAGTGCCTTTTTTTGTGTCAATGTGTATCGAGAACATATTATCACACCTCTTTTCTTATTTTTTTAGGTAACTGCAAACTTCGATTCAAGACAACGATCAATGACGAAGTACCGACACAGGAGACACAAGACAGGTAATTAATAATATTAATTACTGATAATATGTACCCGGTATACATTCACACTAAAAAACGTGTCTAGCCAATCCATAGGCCATAGGCCCTTGTTCAGGTTGACTTGCTCGGATGTGAATTTGAATCCTTGCCGGTCACCCTAACCCCGCCTTGCGAATGGTTTGCCGGCACCAGCCATACAGTTTTTTATAGATAGATAAGATAGATAGATACGATATTCGCTCGGATGCGAATTTCAATCCTTGCCGGTCAATCTAACCCGCCTTGCGAATGGTTGGCCGGTACCAGGTATTCAGTTTTTTATAGATAGATAAGATAGATAGATAAGATAGATAGATACGATATTCGCTCGAATGCGAATTTCAATCCTTGCTGGTCAATCTAACCCGCCTTGCGAATGGTTGGCCGGTACCAGGTATTCAGTTTTTTATAGATAGATAAGATAGATAGATAAGATAGATAGATACGATATTCGCTCGAATGCGAATTTCAATCCTTGCTGGTCAATCTAACCCGCCTTGCGAATGGTTGGCCGGTACCAGGTATTCAGTTTTTTATAGATAGATAAGATAGATAGATACGATATTCGCTCGAATGCGAATTTCAATCCTTGCTGGTCAATCTAACCCGCCTTGCGAATGGTTGGCCGGTACCAGGTATTCAGTTTTTTATAGATAGATAAGATAGATAGATAAGATAGATAGATACGATATTCGCTCGAATGCGAATTTCAATCCTTGCTGGTCAATCTAACCCGCCTTGCGAATGGTTGGCCAGCACAAGGTATTCAGTTTTTTATAGATAGATAAGATAGATAAGATAGATAGATAGATAGATTGATTGATACAGTATAGTGCCTTTTTTTGTGTCAATGTGTATCGAGAACATATTATCACACCTCTTTTCTTATTTTTTTAGGTAACTGCAAACTTCGATTCAAGACAACGATCAATGACGAAGTACCGACACAGGAGACACAAGACAGGTAATTAATAATATTAATTACTGATAATATGTACCCGGTATACATTCACACTAAAAAACGTGTCTAGCCAATCCATAGGCCATAGGCCCTTGTTCAGGTTGACTTGCTCGGATGTGAATTTGAATCCTTGCCGATCACCCTAACCCGCCTTGCGAATGATTTGCCGGCACCAGCCATACAGTTTTTTATAGATAGATAAGATAGATAAGATAGATAGATACGATATTCGCTCGGATGCGAATTTCAATCCTTGCCGGTCAATCTAACCCGCCTTGCGAATGGTTGGCCGGTACCAGGTATTCAGTTTTTTATAGATAGATAAGATAGATAGATAAGATAGATAGATACGATATTCGCTCGAATGCGAATTTCAATCCTTGCTGGTCAATCTAACCCGCCTTGCGAATGGTTGGCCGGTACCAGGTATTCAGTTTTTTATAGATAGATAAGATAGATAGATAAGATAGATAGATACGATATTCGCTCGAATGCGAATTTCAATCCTTGCTGGTCAATCTAACCCGCCTTGCGAATGGTTGGCCGGTACCAGGTATTCAGTTTTTTATAGATAGATAAGATAGATAGATACGATATTCGCTCGAATGCGAATTTCAATCCTTGCTGGTCAATCTAACCCGCCTTGCGAATGGTTGGCCGGTACCAGGTATTCAGTTTTTTATAGATAGATAAGATAGATAGATAAGATAGATAGATACGATATTCGCTCGAATGCGAATTTCAATCCTTGCTGGTCAATCTAACCCGCCTTGCGAATGGTTGGCCAGCACAAGGTATTCAGTTTTTTATAGATAGATAAGATAGATAAGATAGATAGATAGATTGATTGATACAGTATAGTGCCTTTTTTTGTGTCAATGTGTATCGAGAACATATTATCACACCTCTTTTCTTATTTTTTTAGGTAACTGCAAACTTCGATTCAAGACAACGATCAATGACGAAGTACCGACACAGGAGACACAAGACAGGTAATTAATAATATTAATTACTGATAATATGTACCCGGTATACATTCACACTAAAAAACGTGTCTAGCCAATCCATAGGCCATAGGCCCTTGTTCAGGTTGACTTGCTCGGATGTGAATTTGAATCCTTGCCGGTCACCCTAACCCCGCCTTGCGAATGATTTGCCGGCACCAGCCATACAGTTTTTTATAGATAGATAAGATAGATAAGATAGATAGATACGATATTCGCTCGGATGCGAATTTCAATCCTTGCCGGTCAATCTAACCCGCCTTGCGAATGGTTGGCCGGTACCAGGTATTCAGTTTTTTATAGATAGATAAGATAGATAGATAAGATAGATAGATACGATATTCGCTCGAATGCGAATTTCAATCCTTGCTGGTCAATCTAACCCGCCTTGCGAATGGTTGGCCGGTACCAGGTATTCAGTTTTTTATAGATAGATAAGATAGATAAGATAGATAGATACGATATTCGCTCGGATGCGAATTTCAATCCTTGCCGGTCAATCTAACCCGCCTTGCGAATGGTTGGCCGGTACCAGGTATTCAGTTTTTTATAGATAGATAAGATAGATAGATAAGATAGATATATACGATATTCGCTCGAATGCGAATTTCAATCCTTGCTGGTCAATCTAACCCGCCTTGCGAATGGTTGGCCGGTACCAGGTATTCAGTTTTTTATAGATAGATAAGATAGATAAGATAGATAGATACGATATTCGCTCGAATGCGAATTTCAATCCTTGCTGGTCAATCTAACCCGCCTTGCGAATGGTTGGCCGGTACCAGGTATTCAGTTTTTTATAGATAGATAAGATAGATAAGATAGATAGAGAAGATATTCGCTCGGATGCGAATTTCAATCCTTGCCGGTCAATCTAACCCGCCTTGCGAATGGTTGGCCAGCACAAGGTATTCAGTTTTTTATAGATAGATAAGATAGATAAGATAGATAGATAGATTGATTGATACAGTATAGTGCCTTTTTTTGTGTCAATGTGTATCGAGAACATATTATCACACCTCTTTTCTTATTTTTTTAGGTAACTGCAAACTTCGATTCAAGACAACGATCAATGACGAAGTACCGACACAGGAGACACAAGACAGGTAATTAATAATATTAATTACTGATAATATGTACCCGGTATACATTCACACTAAAAAACGTGTCTAGCCAATCCATAGGCCATAGGCCCTTGTTCAGGTTGACTTGCTCGGATGTGAATTTGAATCCTTGCCGGTCACCCTAACCCCGCCTTGCGAATGATTTGCCGGCACCAGCCATACAGTTTTTTATAGATAGATAAGATAGATAAGATAGATAGATACGATATTCGCTCGGATGCGAATTTCAATCCTTGCCGGTCAATCTAACCCGCCTTGCGAATGGTTGGCCGGTACCAGGTATTCAGTTTTTTATAGATAGATAAGATAGATAGATAAGATAGATAGATACGATATTCGCTCGAATGCGAATTTCAATCCTTGCTGGTCAATCTAACCCGCCTTGCGAATGGTTGGCCGGTACCAGGTATTCAGTTTTTTATAGATAGATAAGATAGATAGATAAGATAGATAGATACGATATTCGCTCGAATGCGAATTTCAATCCTTGCTGGTCAATCTAACCCGCCTTGCGAATGGTTGGCCGGTACCAGGTATTCAGTTTTTTATAGATAGATAAGATAGATAGATACGATATTCGCTCGAATGCGAATTTCAATCCTTGCTGGTCAATCTAACCCGCCTTGCGAATGGTTGGCCGGTACCAGGTATTCAGTTTTTTATAGATAGATAAGATAGATAGATAAGATAGATAGATACGATATTCGCTCGAATGCGAATTTCAATCCTTGCTGGTCAATCTAACCCGCCTTGCGAATGGTTGGCCGGTACCAGGTATTCAGTTTTTTATAGATAGATAAGATAGATAAGATAGATAGATAAGATATTCGCTCGGATGCGAATTTCAATCCTTGCCGGTCAATCTAACCCGCCTTGCGAATGGTTGGCCAGCACAAGGTATTCAGTTTTTTATAGATAGATAAGATAGATAAGATAGATAGATTGATTGATACAGTATAGTGCCTTTTTTTGTGTCAATGTGTATCGAGAACATATTATCACACCTCTTTTCTTATTTTTTTAGGTAACTGCAAACTTCGATTCAAGACAACGATCAATGACGAAGTACCGACACAGGAGACACAAGACAGGTAATTAATAATATTAATTACTGATAATATGTACCCGGTATACATTCACACTAAAAAACGTGTCTAGCCAATCCATAGGCCATAGGCCCTTGTTCAGGTTGACTTGCTCGGATGTGAATTTGAATCCTTGCCGGTCACCCTAACCCCGCCTTGCGAATGATTTGCCGGCACCAGCCATACAGTTTTTTATAGATAGATAAGATAGATAAGATAGATAGATACGATATTCGCTCGGATGCGAATTTCAATCCTTGCCGGTCAATCTAACCCGCCTTGCGAATGGTTGGCCGGTACCAGGTATTCAGTTTTTTATAGATAGATAAGATAGATAGATAAGATAGATAGATACGATATTCGCTCGAATGCGAATTTCAATCCTTGCTGGTCAATCTAACCCGCCTTGCGAATGGTTGGCCGGTACCAGGTATTCAGTTTTTTATAGATAGATAAGATAGATAGATACGATATTCGCTCGAATGCAAATTTCAATCCTTGCTGGTCAATCTAACCCGCCTTGCGAATGGTTGGCCGGTACCAGGTATTCAGTTTTTTATAGATAGATAAGATAGATAGATAAGATAGATAGATACGATATTCGCTCGAATGCGAATTTCAATCCTTGCTGGTCAATCTAACCCGCCTTGCGAATGGTTGGCCAGCACAAGGTATTCAGTTTTTTATAGATAGATAAGATAGATAAGATAGATAGATTGATTGATACAGTATAGTGCCTTTTTTTGTGTCAATGTGTATCGAGAACATATTATCACACCTCTTTTCTTATTTTTTTAGGTAACTGCAAACTTCGATTCAAGACAACGATCAATGACGAAGTACCGACACAGGAGACACAAGACAGGTAATTAATAATATTAATTACTGATAATATGTACCCGGTATACATTCACACTAAAAAACGTGTCTAGCCAATCCATAGGCCATAGGCCCTTGTTCAGGTTGACTTGCTCGGATGTGAATTTGAATCCTTGCCGGTCACCCTAACCCCGCCTTGCGAATGATTTGCCGGCACCAGCCATACAGTTTTTTATAGATAGATAAGATAGATAAGATAGATAGATACGATATTCGCTCGGATGCGAATTTCAATCCTTGCCGGTCAATCTAACCCGCCTTGCGAATGGTTGGCCGGTACCAGGTATTCAGTTTTTTATAGATAGATAAGATAGATAGATAAGATAGATAGATACGATATTCGCTCGAATGCGAATTTCAATCCTTGCTGGTCAATCTAACCCGCCTTGCGAATGGTTGGCCGGTACCAGGTATTCAGTTTTTTATAGATAGATAAGATAGATAGATACGATATTCGTTCGAATGCGAATTTCAATCCTTGCTGGTCAATCTAACCCGCCTTGCGAATGGTTGGCCGGTACCAGGTATTCAGTTTTTTATAGATAGATAAGATAGATAGATAAGATAGATAGATACGATATTCGCTCGAATGCGAATTTCAATCCTTGCTGGTCAATCTAACCCGCCTTGCAAATGGTTGGCCAGCACAAGGTATTCAGTTTTTTATAGATAGATAAGATAGATAAGATAGATAGATAGATTGATTGATACAGTATAGTGCCTTTTTTTGTGTCAATGTGTATCGAGAACATATTATCACA
This sequence comes from Crinia signifera, assembly GCF_055691185.1. Taxonomy (NCBI): domain Eukaryota; kingdom Metazoa; phylum Chordata; class Amphibia; order Anura; family Myobatrachidae; genus Crinia; species Crinia signifera. The sequence goes on from NW_028142434.1 coordinate 12,287, forward strand.
CCTCTTTTCTTATTTTTTTAGGTAACTGCAAACTTCGATTCAAGACAACGATCAATGACGAAGTACCGACACAGGAGACACAAGACAGGTAATTAATAATATTAATTACTGATAATATGTACCCGGTATACATTCACACTAAAAAACGTGTCTAGCCAATCCATAGGCCATAGGCCCTTGTTCAGGTTGACTTGCTCGGATGTGAATTTGAATCCTTGCCGGTCACCCTAACCCCGCCTTGCGAATGATTTGCCGGCACCAGCCATACAGTTTTTTATAGATAGATAAGATAGATAAGATAGATACGATATTCGCTCGGATGCGAATTTCAATCCTTGCCGGTCAATCTAACCCGCCTTGCGAATGGTTGGCCGGTACCAGGTATTCAGTTTTTTATAGATAGATAAGATAGATAGATAAGATAGATAGATACGATATTCGCTCGAATGCGAATTTCAATCCTTGCTGGTCAATCTAACCCGCCTTGCGAATGGTTGGCCGGTACCAGGTATTCAGTTTTTTATAGATAGATAAGATAGATAGATACGATATTCGCTCAAATGCGAATTTCAATCCTTGCTGGTCAATCTAACCCGCCTTGCGAATGGTTGGCTGGTACCAGGTATTCAGTTTTTTATAGATAGATAAGATAGATAGATAAGATAGATAGATACGATATTCGCTCGAATGCGAATTTCAATCCTTGCTGGTCAATCTAACCCGCCTTGCGAATGGTTGGCCAGCACAAGGTATTCAGTTTTTTATAGATAGATAAGATAGATAAGATAGATAGATAGATTGATTGATACAGTATAGTGCCTTTTTTTGTGTCAATGTGTATCGAGAACATATTATCACACCTCTTTTCTTATTTTTTTAGGTAACTGCAAACTTCGATTCAAGACAACGATCAATGACGAAGTACCGACACAGGAGACACAAGACAGGTAATTAATAATATTAATTACTGATAATATGTACCCGGTATACATTCACACTAAAAAACGTGTCTAGCCAATCCATAGGCCATAGGCCCTTGTTCAGGTTGACTTGCTCGGATGTGAATTTGAATCCTTGCCGGTCACCCTAACCCCGCCTTGCGAATGATTTGCCGGCACCAGCCATACAGTTTTTTATAGATAGATAAGATAGATAGATACAATATTCGCTCGGATGCGAATTTCAATCCTTGCCGGTCAATCTAACCCGCCTTGCGAATGGTTGGCCGGTACCAGGTATTCAGTTTTTTATAGATAGATAAGATAGATAGATAAGATAGATAGATACGATATTCGCTCGAATGCGAATTTCAATCCTTGCTGGTCAATCTAACCCGCCTTGCGAATGGTTGGCCGGTACCAGGTATTCAGTTTTTTATAGATAGATAAGATAGATAGATACGATATTCGCTCGAATGCGAATTTCAATCCTTGCTGGTCAATCTAACCCGCCTTGCGAATGGTTGGCCGGTACCAGGTATTCAGTTTTTTATAGATAGATAAGATAGATAGATAAGATAGATAGATACGATATTCGCTCGAATGCGAATTTCAATCCTTGCTGGTCAATCTAACCCGCCTTGCGAATGGTTGGCCGGTACCAGGTATTCAGTTTTTTATAGATAGATAAGATAGATAAGATAGATAGATAAGATATTCGCTCGGATGCGAATTTCAATCCTTGCCGGTCAATCTAACCCGCCTTGCGAATGGTTGGCCAGCAAGGGTATTCAGTTTTTTATAGATAGATAAGATAGATAAGATAGATAGATTGATTGATACAGTATAGTGCCTTTTTTTGTGTCAATGTGTATCGAGAACATATTATCACACCTCTTTTCTTATTTTTTTAGGTAACTGCAAACTTCGATTCAAGACAACGATCAATGACGAAGTACCGACACAGGAGACACAAGACAGGTAATTAATAATATTAATTACTGATAATATGTACCCGGTATACATTCACACTAAAAAACGTGTCTAGCCAATCCATAGGCCATAGGCCCTTGTTCAGGTTGACTTGCTCGGATGTGAATTTGAATCCTTGCCGGTCACCCTAACCCCGCCTTGCGAATGATTTGCCGGCACCAGCCATACAGTTTTTTATAGATAGATAAGATAGATAAGATAGATAGATACGATATTCGCTCGGATGCGAATTTCAATCCTTGCCGGTCAATCTAACCCGCCTTGCGAATGGTTGGCCGGTACCAGGTATTCAGTTTTTTATAGATAGACAAGATAGATAGATAAGATAGATAGATACGATATTCGCTCGAATGCGAATTTCAATCCTTGCTGGTCAATCTAACCCGCCTTGCGAATGGTTGGCCGGTACCAGGTATTCAGTTTTTTATAGATAGATAAGATAGATAAGATAGATAGATACGATATTCGCTCGGATGCGAATTTCAATCCTTGCCGGTCAATCTAACCCGCCTTGCGAATGGTTGGCCGGTACCAGGTATTCAGTTTTTTATAGATAGATAAGATAGATAGATAAGATAGATATATACGATATTCGCTCGAATGCGAATTTCAATCCTTGCTGGTCAATCTAACCCGCCTTGCGAATGGTTGGCCGGTACCAGGTATTCAGTTTTTTATAGATAGATAAGATAGATAAGATAGATAGATACGATATTCGCTCGAATGCGAATTTCAATCCTTGCTGGTCAATCTAACCCGCCTTGCGAATGGTTGGCCGGTACCAGGTATTCAGTTTTTTATAGATAGATAAGATAGATAAGATAGATAGAGAAGATATTCGCTCGGATGCGAATTTCAATCCTTGCCGGTCAATCTAACCCGCCTTGCGAATGGTTGGCCAGCACAAGGTATTCAGTTTTTTATAGATAGATAAGATAGATAAGATAGATAGATAGATTGATTGATACAGTATAGTGCCTTTTTTTGTGTCAATGTGTATCGAGAACATATTATCACACCTCTTTTCTTATTTTTTTAGGTAACTGCAAACTTCGATTCAAGACAACGATCAATGACGAAGTACCGACACAGGAGACACAAGACAGGTAATTAATAATATTAATTACTGATAATATGTACCCGGTATACATTCACACTAAAAAACGTGTCTAGCCAATCCATAGGCCATAGGCCCTTGTTCAGGTTGACTTGCTCGGATGTGAATTTGAATCCTTGCCGGTCACCCTAACCCCGCCTTGCGAATGATTTGCCGGCACCAGCCATACAGTTTTTTATAGATAGATAAGATAGATAAGATAGATAGATACGATATTCGCTCGGATGCGAATTTCAATCCTTGCCGGTCAATCTAACCCGCCTTGCGAATGGTTGGCCGGTACCAGGTATTCAGTTTTTTATAGATAGATAAGATAGATAGATAAGATAGATAGATACGATATTCGCTCGAATGCGAATTTCAATCCTTGCTGGTCAATCTAACCCGCCTTGCGAATGGTTGGCCGGTACCAGGTATTCAGTTTTTTATAGATAGATAAGATAGATAGATACGATATTCGCTCGAATGCGAATTTCAATCCTTGCTGGTCAATCTAACCCGCCTTGCGAATGGTTGGCCGGTACCAGGTATTCAGTTTTTTATAGATAGATAAGATAGATAGATACGATATTCGCTCGAATGCGAATTTCAATCCTTGCTGGTCAATCTAACCCGCCTTGCGAATGGTTGGCCGGTACCAGGTATTCAGTTTTTTATAGATAGATAAGATAGATAGATAAGATAGATAGATACGATATTCGCTCGAATGCGAATTTCAATCCTTGCTGGTCAATCTAACCCGCCTTGCGAATGGTTGGCCAGCACAAGGTATTCAGTTTTTTATAGATAGATAAGATAGATAAGATAGATAGATAGATTGATTGATACAGTATAGTGCCTTTTTTTGTGTCAATGTGTATCGAGAACATATTATCACACCTCTTTTCTTATTTTTTTAGGTAACTGCAAACTTCGATTCAAGACAACGATCAATGACGAAGTACCGACACAGGAGACACAAGACAGGTAATTAATAATATTAATTACTGATAATATGTACCCGGTATACATTCACACTAAAAAACGTGTCTAGCCAATCCATAGGCCATAGGCCCTTGTTCAGGTTGACTTGCTCGGATGTGAATTTGAATCCTTGCCGGTCACCCTAACCCCGCCTTGCGAATGATTTGCCGGCACCAGCCATACAGTTTTTTATAGATAGATAAGATAGATAAGATAGATAGATACGATATTCGCTCGGATGCGAATTTCAATCCTTGCCGGTCAATCTAACCCGCCTTGCGAATGGTTGGCCGGTACCAGGTATTCAGTTTTTTATAGATAGATAAGATAGATAGATAAGATAGATAGATACGATATTCGCTCGAATGCGAATTTCAATCCTTGCTGGTCAATCTAACCCGCCTTGCGAATGGTTGGCCGGTACCAGGTATTCAGTTTTTTATAGATAGATAAGATAGATAGATACGATATTCGCTCGAATGCGAATTTCAATCCTTGCTGGTCAATCTAACCCGCCTTGCGAATGGTTGGCCGGTACCAGGTATTCAGTTTTTTATAGATAGATAAGATAGATAGATAAGATAGATAGATACGATATTCGCTCGAATGCGAATTTCAATCCTTGCTGGTCAATCTAACCCGCCTTGCGAATGGTTGGCCAGCACAAGGTATTCAGTTTTTTATAGATAGATAAGATAGATAAGATAGATAGATTGATTGATACAGTATAGTGCCTTTTTTTGTGTCAATGTGTATCGAGAACATATTATCACACCTCTTTTCTTATTTTTTTAGGTAACTGCAAACTTCGATTCAAGACAACGATCAATGACGAAGTACCGACACAGGAGACACAAGACAGGTAATTAATAATATTAATTACTGATAATATGTACCCGGTATACATTCACACTAAAAAACGTGTCTAGCCAATCCATAGGCCATAGGCCCTTGTTCAGGTTGACTTGCTCGGATGTGAATTTGAATCCTTGCCGGTCACCCTAACCCCGCCTTGCGAATGATTTGCCGGCACCAGCCATACAGTTTTTTATAGATAGATAAGATAGATAAGATAGATAGATACGATATTCGCTCGGATGCGAATTTCAATCCTTGCCGGTCAATCTAACCCGCCTTGCGAATGGTTGGCCGGTACCAGGTATTCAGTTTTTTATAGATAGATAAGATAGATAGATAAGATAGATAGATACGATATTCGCTCGAATGCGAATTTCAATCCTTGCTGGTCAATCTAACCCGCCTTGCGAATGGTTGGCCGGTACCAGGTATTCAGTTTTTTATAGATAGATAAGATAGATAGATACGATATTCGCTCGAATGCGAATTTCAATCCTTGCTGGTCAATCTAACCCGCCTTGCGAATGGTTGGCCGGTACCAGGTATTCAGTTTTTTATAGATAGATAAGATAGATAGATAAGATAGATAGATACGATATTCGCTCGAATGCGAATTTCAATCCTTGCTGGTCAATCTAACCCGCCTTGCAAATGGTTGGCCAGCACAAGGTATTCAGTTTTTTATAGATAGATAAGATAGATAAGATAGATAGATAGATTGATTGATACAGTATAGTGCCTTTTTTTGTGTCAATGTGTATCGAGAACATATTATCACACCTCTTTTCTTATTTTTTTAGGTAACTGCAAACTTCGATTCAAGACAACGATCAATGACGAAGTACCGACACAGGAGACACAAGACAGGTAATTAATAATATTAATTACTGATAATATGTACCCGGTATACATTCACACTAAAAAACGTGTCTAGCCAATCCATAGGCCATAGGCCCTTGTTCAGGTTGACTTGCTCGGATGTGAATTTGAATCCTTGCCGGTCACCCTAACCCCGCCTTGCGAATGATTTGCCGGCACCAGCCATACAGTTTTTTATAGATAGATAAGATAGATAAGATAGATACGATATTCGCTCGGATGCGAATTTCAATCCTTGCCGGTCAATCTAACCCGCCTTGCGAATGGTTGGCCGGTACCAGGTATTCAGTTTTTTATAGATAGATAAGATAGATAGATAAGATAGATAGATACGATATTCGCTCGAATGCGAATTTCAATCCTTGCTGGTCAATCTAACCCGCCTTGCGAATGGTTGGCCGGTACCAGGTATTCAGTTTTTTATAGATAGATAAGATAGATAGATACGATATTCGCTCAAATGCGAATTTCAATCCTTGCTGGTCAATCTAACCCGCCTTGCGAATGGTTGGCTGGTACCAGGTATTCAGTTTTTTATAGATAGATAAGATAGATAGATAAGATAGATAGATACGATATTCGCTCGAATGCGAATTTCAATCCTTGCTGGTCAATCTAACCCGCCTTGCGAATGGTTGGCCAGCACAAGGTATTCAGTTTTTTATAGATAGATAAGATAGATAAGATAGATAGATAGATTGATTGATACAGTATAGTGCCTTTTTTTGTGTCAATGTGTATCGAGAACATATTATCACACCTCTTTTCTTATTTTTTTAGGTAACTGCAAACTTCGATTCAAGACAACGATCAATGACGAAGTACCGACACAGGAGACACAAGACAGGTAATTAATAATATTAATTACTGATAATATGTACCCGGTATACATTCACACTAAAAAACGTGTCTAGCCAATCCATAGGCCATAGGCCCTTGTTCAGGTTGACTTGCTCGGATGTGAATTTGAATCCTTGCCGGTCACCCTAACCCCGCCTTGCGAATGATTTGCCGGCACCAGCCATACAGTTTTTTATAGATAGATAAGATAGATAAGATAGATAGATACAATATTCGCTCGGATGCGAATTTCAATCCTTGCCGGTCAATCTAACCCGCCTTGCGAATGGTTGGCCGGTACCAGGTATTCAGTTTTTTATAGATAGATAAGATAGATAGATAAGATAGATAGATACGATATTCGCTCGAATGCGAATTTCAATCCTTGCTGGTCAATCTAACCCGCCTTGCGAATGGTTGGCCGGTACCAGGTATTCAGTTTTTTATAGATAGATAAGATAGATAGATACGATATTCGCTCGAATGCGAATTTCAATCCTTGCTGGTCAATCTAACCCGCCTTGCGAATGGTTGGCCGGTACCAGGTATTCAGTTTTTTATAGATAGATAAGATAGATAGATAAGATAGATAGATACGATATTCGCTCGAATGCGAATTTCAATCCTTGCTGGTCAATCTAACCCGCCTTGCGAATGGTTGGCCGGTACCAGGTATTCAGTTTTTTATAGATAGATAAGATAGATAAGATAGATAGATAAGATATTCGCTCGGATGCGAATTTCAATCCTTGCCGGTCAATCTAACCCGCCTTGCGAATGGTTGGCCAGCAAGGGTATTCAGTTTTTTATAGATAGATAAGATAGATAAGATAGATAGATTGATTGATACAGTATAGTGCCTTTTTTTGTGTCAATGTGTATCGAGAACATATTATCACACCTCTTTTCTTATTTTTTTAGGTAACTGCAAACTTCGATTCAAGACAACGATCAATGACGAAGTACCGACACAGGAGACACAAGACAGGTAATTAATAATATTAATTACTGATAATATGTACCCGGTATACATTCACACTAAAAAACGTGTCTAGCCAATCCATAGGCCATAGGCCCTTGTTCAGGTTGACTTGCTCGGATGTGAATTTGAATCCTTGCCGGTCACCCTAACCCCGCCTTGCGAATGATTTGCCGGCACCAGCCATACAGTTTTTTATAGATAGATAAGATAGATAAGATAGATAGATACGATATTCGCTCGGATGCGAATTTCAATCCTTGCCGGTCAATCTAACCCGCCTTGCGAATGGTTGGCCGGTACCAGGTATTCAGTTTTTTATAGATAGACAAGATAGATAGATAAGATAGATAGATACGATATTCGCTCGAATGCGAATTTCAATCCTTGCTGGTCAATCTAACCCGCCTTGCGAATGGTTGGCCGGTACCAGGTATTCAGTTTTTTATAGATAGATAAGATAGATAAGATAGATAGATACGATATTCGCTCGGATGCGAATTTCAATCCTTGCCGGTCAATCTAACCCGCCTTGCGAATGGTTGGCCGGTACCAGGTATTCAGTTTTTTATAGATAGATAAGATAGATAGATAAGATAGATATATACGATATTCGCTCGAATGCGAATTTCAATCCTTGCTGGTCAATCTAACCCGCCTTGCGAATGGTTGGCCGGTACCAGGTATTCAGTTTTTTATAGATAGATAAGATAGATAAGATAGATAGATACGATATTCGCTCGAATGCGAATTTCAATCCTTGCTGGTCAATCTAACCCGCCTTGCGAATGGTTGGCCGGTACCAGGTATTCAGTTTTTTATAGATAGATAAGATAGATAAGATAGATAGAGAAGATATTCGCTCGGATGCGAATTTCAATCCTTGCCGGTCAATCTAACCCGCCTTGCGAATGGTTGGCCAGCACAAGGTATTCAGTTTTTTATAGATAGATAAGATAGATAAGATAGATAGATAGATTGATTGATACAGTATAGTGCCTTTTTTGTGTCAATGTGTATCGAGAACATATTATCACACCTCTTTTCTTATTTTTTTAGGTAACTGCAAACTTCGATTCAAGACAACGATCAATGACGAAGTACCGACACAGGAGACACAAGACAGGTAATTAATAATATTAATTACTGATAATATGTACCCGGTATACATTCACACTAAAAAACGTGTCTAGCCAATCCATAGGCCATAGGCCCTTGTTCAGGTTGACTTGCTCGGATGTGAATTTGAATCCTTGCCGGTCACCCTAACCCCGCCTTGCGAATGATTTGCCGGCACCAGCCATACAGTTTTTTATAGATAGATAAGATAGATAAGATAGATAGATACGATATTCGCTCGGATGCGAATTTCAATCCTTGCCGGTCAATCTAACCCGCCTTGCGAATGGTTGGCCGGTACCAGGTATTCAGTTTTTTATAGATAGATAAGATAGATAGATAAGATAGATAGATACGATATTCGCTCGAATGCGAATTTCAATCCTTGCTGGTCAATCTAACCCGCCTTGCGAATGGTTGGCCGGTACCAGGTATTCAGTTTTTTATAGATAGATAAGATAGATAGATACGATATTCGCTCGAATGCGAATTTCAATCCTTGCTGGTCAATCTAACTCGCCTTGCGAATGGTTGGCCGGTACCAGGTATTCAGTTTTTTATAGATAGATAAGATAGATAGATACGATATTCGCTCGAATGCGAATTTCAATCCTTGCTGGTCAATCTAACCCGCCTTGCGAATGGTTGGCCGGTACCAGGTATTCAGTTTTTTATAGATAGATAAGATAGATAGATAAGATAGATAGATACGATATTCGCTCGAATGCGAATTTCAATCCTTGCTGGTCAATCTAACCCGCCTTGCGAATGGTTGGCCAGCACAAGGTATTCAGTTTTTTATAGATAGATAAGATAGATAAGATAGATAGATAGATTGATTGATACAGTATAGTGCCTTTTTTTGTGTCAATGTGTATCGAGAACATATTATCACACCTCTTTTCTTATTTTTTTAGGTAACTGCAAACTTCGATTCAAGACAACGATCAATGACGAAGTACCGACACAGGAGACACAAGACAGGTAATTAATAATATTAATTACTGATAATATGTACCCGGTATACATTCACACTAAAAAACGTGTCTAGCCAATCCATAGGCCATAGGCCCTTGTTCAGGTTGACTTGCTCGGATGTGAATTTGAATCCTTGCCGGTCACCCTAACCCCGCCTTGCGAATGATTTGCCGGCACCAGCCATACAGTTTTTTATAGATAGATAAGATAGATAAGATAGATAGATACGATATTCGCTCGGATGCGAATTTCAATCCTTGCCGGTCAATCTAACCCGCCTTGCGAATGGTTGGCCGGTACCAGGTATTCAGTTTTTTATAGATAGATAAGATAGATAGATAAGATAGATAGATACGATATTCGCTCGAATGCGAATTTCAATCCTTGCTGGTCAATCTAACCCGCCTTGCGAATGGTTGGCCGGTACCAGGTATTCAGTTTTTTATAGATAGATAAGATAGATAGATACGATATTCGCTCGAATGCGAATTTCAATCCTTGCTGGTCAATCTAACCCGCCTTGCGAATGGTTGGCCGGTACCAGGTATTCAGTTTTTTATAGATAGATAAGATAGATAGATAAGATAGATAGATACGATATTCGCTCGAATGCGAATTTCAATCCTTGCTGGTCAATCTAACCCGCCTTGCGAATGGTTGGCCAGCACAAGGTATTCAGTTTTTTATAGATAGATAAGATAGATAAGATAGATAGATACGATATTCGCTCGAATGCGAATTTCAATCCTTGCTGGTCAATCTAACCCGCCTTGCGAATGGTTGGCCAGCACAAGGTATTCAGTTTTTTATAGATAGATAAGATAGATAAGATAGATAGATAGATTGATTGATACAGTATAGTGCCTTTTTTTGTGTCAATGTGTATCGAGAACATATTATCACACCTCTTTTCTTATTTTTTTAGGTAACTGCAAACTTCGATTCAAGACAACGATCAATGACGAAGTACCGACACAGGAGACACAAGACAGGTAATTAATAATATTAATTACTGATAATATGTACCCGGTATACATTCACACTAAAAAACGTGTCTAGCCAATCCATAGGCCATAGGCCCTTGTTCAGGTTGACTTGCTCGGATGTGAATTTGAATCCTTGCCGGTCACCCTAACCCCGCCTTGCGAATGATTTGCCGGCACCAGCCATACAGTTTTTTATAGATAGATAAGATAGATAAGATAGATACGATATTCGCTCGGATGCGAATTTCAATCCTTGCCGGTCAATCTAACCCGCCTTGCGAATGGTTGGCCGGTACCAGGTATTCAGTTTTTTATAGATAGATAAGATAGATAGATAAGATAGATAGATACGATATTCGCTCGAATGCGAATTTCAATCCTTCCTGGTCAATCTAACCCGCCTTGCGAATGGTTGGCCGGTACCAGGTATTCAGTTTTTTATAGATAGATAAGATAGATAGATAAGATAGATAGATACGATATTCGCTCGAATGCGAATTTCAATCCTTGCTGGTCAATCTAACCCGCCTTGCGAATGGTTGGCCGGTACCAGGTATTCAGTTTTTTATAGATAGATAAGATAGATAGATACGATATTCGCTCGAATGCGAATTTCAATCCTTGCTGGTCAATCTAACCCGCCTTGCGAATGGTTGGCCGGTACCAGGTATTCAGTTTTTTATAGATAGATAAGATAGATAGATAAGATAGATAGATACGATATTCGCTCGAATGCGAATTTCAATCCTTGCTGGTCAATCTAACCCGCCTTGCGAATGGTTGGCCAGCACAAGGTATTCAGTTTTTTATAGATAGATAAGATAGATAAGATAGATAGATACGATATTCGCTCGAATGCGAATTTCAATCCTTGCTGGTCAATCTAACCCGCCTTGCGAATGGTTGGCCAGCACAAGGTATTCAGTTTTTTATAGATAGATAAGATAGATAAGATAGATAGATAGATTGATTGATACAGTATAGTGCCTTTTTTTGTGTCAATGTGTATCGAGAACATATTATCACACCTCTTTTCTTATTTTTTTAGGTAACTGCAAACTTCGATTCAAGACAACGATCAATGACGAAGTACCGACACAGGAGACACAAGACAGGTAATTAATAATATTAATTACTGATAATATGTACCCGGTATACATTCACACTAAAAAACGTGTCTAGCCAATCCATAGGCCATAGGCCCTTGTTCAGGTTGACTTGCTCGGATGTGAATTTGAATCCTTGCCGGTCACCCTAACCCCGCCTTGCGAATGATTTGCCGGCACCAGCCATACAGTTTTTTATAGATAGATAAGATAGATAAGATAGATAGATACGATATTCGCTCGGATGCGAATTTCAATCCTTGCCGGTCAATCTAACCCGCCTTGCGAATGGTTGGCCGGTACCAGGTATTCAGTTTTTTATAGATAGATAAGATAGATAGATAAGATAGATAGATACGATATTCGCTCGAATGCGAATTTCAATCCTTGCTGGTCAATCTAACCCGCCTTGCGAATGGTTGGCCGGTACCAGGTATTCAGTTTTTTATAGATAGATAAGATAGATAGATACGATATTCGCTCGAATGCGAATTTCAATCCTTGCTGGTCAATCTAACCCGCCTTGCGAATGGTTGGCCGGTACCAGGTATTCAGTTTTTTATAGATAGATAAGATAGATAGATAAGATAGATAGATACGATATTCGCTCGAATGCGAATTTCAATCCTTGCTGGTCAATCTAACCCGCCTTGCAAATGGTTGGCCAGCACAAGGTATTCAGTTTTTTATAGATAGATAAGATAGATAAGATAGATAGATAGATTGATTGATACAGTATAGTGCCTTTTTTTGTGTCAATGTGTATCGAGAACATATTATTACACCTCTTTTCTTATTTTTTTAGGTAACTGCAAACTTCGATTCAAGACAACGATCAATGACGAAGTACCGACACAGGAGACACAAGACAGGTAATTAATAATATTAATTACTGATAATATGTACCCGGTATACATTCACACTAAAAAACGTGTCTAGCCAATCCATAGGCCATAGGCCCTTGTTCAGGTTGACTTGCTCGGATGTGAATTTGAATCCTTGCCGGTCACCCTAACCCCGCCTTGCGAATGATTTGCCGGCACCAGCCATACAGTTTTTTATAGATAGATAAGATAGATAAGATAGATACGATATTCGCTCGGATGCGAATTTCAATCCTTGCCGGTCAATCTAACCCGCCTTGCGAATGGTTGGCCGGTACCAGGTATTCAGTTTTTTATAGATAGATAAGATAGATAGATAAGATAGATAGATACGATATTCGCTCGAATGCGAATTTCAATCCTTGCTGGTCAATCTAACCCGCCTTGCGAATGGTTGGCCGGTACCAGGTATTCAGTTTTTTATAGATAGATAAGATAGATAGATACGATATTCGCTCAAATGCGAATTTCAATCCTTGCTGGTCAATCTAACCCGCCTTGCGAATGGTTGGCTGGTACCAGGTATTCAGTTTTTTATAGATAGATAAGATAGATAGATAAGATAGATAGATACGATATTCGCTCGAATGCGAATTTCAATCCTTGCTGGTCAATCTAACCCGCCTTGCGAATGGTTGGCCAGCACAAGGTATTCAGTTTTTTATAGATAGATAAGATAGATAAGATAGATAGATAGATTGATTGATACAGTATAGTGCCTTTTTTTGTGTCAATGTGTATCGAGAACATATTATCACACCTCTTTTCTTATTTTTTTAGGTAACTGCAAACTTCGATTCAAGACAACGATCAATGACGAAGTACCGACACAGGAGACACAAGACAGGTAATTAATAATATTAATTACTGATAATATGTACCCGGTATACATTCACACTAAAAAACGTGTCTAGCCAATCCATAGGCCATAGGCCCTTGTTCAGGTTGACTTGCTCGGATGTGAATTTGAATCCTTGCCGGTCACCCTAACCCCGCCTTGCGAATGATTTGCCGGCACCAGCCATACAGTTTTTTATAGATAGATAAGATAGATAAGATAGATACAATATTCGCTCGGATGCGAATTTCAATCCTTGCCGGTCAATCTAACCCGCCTTGCGAATGGTTGGCCGGTACCAGGTATTCAGTTTTTTATAGATAGATAAGATAGATAGATAAGATAGATAGATACGATATTCGCTCGAATGCGAATTTCAATCCTTGCTGGTCAATCTAACCCGCCTTGCGAATGGTTGGCCGGTACCAGGTATTCAGTTTTTTATAGATAGATAAGATAGATAGATACGATATTCGCTCGAATGCGAATTTCAATCCTTGCTGGTCAATCTAACCCGCCTTGCGAATGGTTGGCCGGTACCAGGTATTCAGTTTTTTATAGATAGATAAGATAGATAAGATAGATAGATACGATATTCGCTCGAATGCGAATTTCAATCCTTGCTGGTCAATCTAACCCGCCTTGCGAATGGTTGGCCGGTACCAGGTATTCAGTTTTTTATAGATAGATAAGATAGATAAGATAGATAGATAAGATATTCGCTCGGATGCGAATTTCAATCCTTGCCGGTCAATCTAACCCGCCTTGCGAATGGTTGGCCAGCAAGGGTATTCAGTTTTTTATAGATAGATAAGATAGATAAGATAGATAGATTGATTGATACAGTATAGTGCCTTTTTTTGTGTCAATGTGTATCGAGAACATATTGTCACACCTCTTTTCTTATTTTTTTAGGTAACTGCAAACTTCGATTCAAGACAACGATCAATGACGAAGTACCGACACAGGAGACACAAGACAGGTAATTAATAATATTAATTACTGATAATATGTACCCGGTATACATTCACACTAAAAAACGTGTCTAGCCAATCCATAGGCCATAGGCCCTTGTTCAGGTTGACTTGCTCGGATGTGAATTTGAATCCTTGCCGGTCACCCTAACCCCGCCTTGCGAATGATTTGCCGGCACCAGCCATACAGTTTTTTATAGATAGATAAGATAGATAAGATAGATAGATACGATATTCGCTCGGATGCGAATTTCAATCCTTGCCGGTCAATCTAACCCGCCTTGCGAATGGTTGGCCGGTACCAGGTATTCAGTTTTTTATAGATAGACAAGATAGATAGATAAGATAGATAGATACGATATTCGCTCGAATGCGAATTTCAATCCTTGCTGGTCAATCTAACCCGCCTTGCGAATGGTTGGCCGGTACCAGGTATTCAGTTTTTTATAGATAGATAAGATAGATAAGATAGATAGATACGATATTCGCTCGGATGCGAATTTCAATCCTTGCCGGTCAATCTAACCCGCCTTGCGAATGGTTGGCCGGTACCAGGTATTCAGTTTTTTATAGATAGATAAGATAGATAGATAAGATAGATATATACGATATTCGCTCGAATGCGAATTTCAATCCTTGCTGGTCAATCTAACCCGCCTTGCGAATGGTTGGCCGGTACCAGGTATTCAGTTTTTTATAGATAGATAAGATAGATAAGATAGATAGATACGATATTCGCTCGAATGCGAATTTCAATCCTTGCTGGTCAATCTAACCCGCCTTGCGAATGGTTGGCCGGTACCAGGTATTCAGTTTTTTATAGATAGATAAGATAGATAAGATAGATAGAGAAGATATTCGCTCGGATGCGAATTTCAATCCTTGCCGGTCAATCTAACCCGCCTTGCGAATGGTTGGCCAGCACAAGGTATTCAGTTTTTTATAGATAGATAAGATAGATAAGATAGATAGATAGATTGATTGATACAGTATAGTGCCTTTTTTTGTGTCAATGTGTATCGAGAACATATTATCACACCTCTTTTCTTATTTTTTTAGGTAACTGCAAACTTCGATTCAAGACAACGATCAATGACGAAGTACCGACACAGGAGACACAAGACAGGTAATTAATAATATTAATTACTGATAATATGTACCCGGTATACATTCACACTAAAAAACGTGTCTAGCCAATCCATAGGCCATAGGCCCTTGTTCAGGTTGACTTGCTCGGATGTGAATTTGAATCCTTGCCGGTCACCCTAACCCCGCCTTGCGAATGATTTGCCGGCACCAGCCATACAGTTTTTTATAGATAGATAAGATAGATAAGATAGATAGATACGATATTCGCTCGGATGCGAATTTCAATCCTTGCCGGTCAATCTAACCCGCCTTGCGAATGGTTGGCCGGTACCAGGTATTCAGTTTTTTATAGATAGATAAGATAGATAGATAAGATAGATAGATACGATATTCGCTCGAATGCGAATTTCAATCCTTGCTGGTCAATTTAACCCGCCTTGCGAATGGTTGGCCGGTACCAGGTATTCAGTTTTTTATAGATAGATAAGATAGATAGATACGATATTCGCTCGAATGCGAATTTCAATCCTTGCTGGTCAATCTAACCCGCCTTGCGAATGGTTGGCCGGTACCAGGTATTCAGTTTTTTATAGATAGATAAGATAGATAGATACGATATTCGCTCGAATGCGAATTTCAATCCTTGCTGGTCAATCTAACCCGCCTTGCGAATGGTTGGCCGGTACCAGGTATTCAGTTTTTTATAGATAGATAAGATAGATAGATAAGATAGATAGATACGATATTCGCTCGAATGCGAATTTCAATCCTTGCTGGTCAATCTAACCCGCCTTGCGAATGGTTGGCCAGCACAAGGTATTCAGTTTTTTATAGATAGATAAGATAGATAAGATAGATAGATAGATTGATTGATACAGTATAGTGCCTTTTTTTGTGTCAATGTGTATCGAGAACATATTATCACACCTCTTTTCTTATTTTTTTAGGTAACTGCAAACTTCGATTCAAGACAACGATCAATGACGAAGTACCGACACAGGAGACACAAGACAGGTAATTAATAATATTAATTACTGATAATATGTACCCGGTATACATTCACACTAAAAAACGTGTCTAGCCAATCCATAGGCCATAGGCCCTTGTTCAGGTTGACTTGCTCGGATGTGAATTTGAATCCTTGCCGGTCACCCTAACCCCGCCTTGCGAATGATTTGCCGGCACCAGCCATACAGTTTTTTATAGATAGATAAGATAGATAAGATAGATAGATACGATATTCGCTCGGATGCGAATTTCAATCCTTGCCGGTCAATCTAACCCGCCTTGCGAATGGTTGGCCGGTACCAGGTATTCAGTTTTTTATAGATAGATAAGATAGATAGATAAGATAGATAGATACGATATTCGCTCGAATGCGAATTTCAATCCTTGCTGGTCAATCTAACCCGCCTTGCGAATGGTTGGCCGGTACCAGGTATTCAGTTTTTTATAGATAGATAAGATAGATAGATACGATATTCGCTCGAATGCGAATTTCAATCCTTGCTGGTCAATCTAACCCGCCTTGCGAATGGTTGGCCGGTACCAGGTATTCAGTTTTTTATAGATAGATAAGATAGATAGATAAGATAGATAGATACGATATTCGCTCGAATGCGAATTTCAATCCTTGCTGGTCAATCTAACCCGCCTTGCGAATGGTTGGCCAGCACAAGGTATTCAGTTTTTTATAGATAGATAAGATAGATAAGATAGATAGATACGATATTCGCTCGAATGCGAATTTCAATCCTTGCTGGTCAATCTAACCCGCCTTGCGAATGGTTGGCCAGCACAAGGTATTCAGTTTTTTATAGATAGATAAGATAGATAAGATAGATAGATAGATTGATTGATACAGTATAGTGCCTTTTTTTGTGTCAATGTGTATCGAGAACATATTATCACACCTCTTTTCTTATTTTTTTAGGTAACTGCAAACTTCGATTCAAGACAACGATCAATGACGAAGTACCGACACAGGAGACACAAGACAGGTAATTAATAATATTAATTACTGATAATATGTACCCGGTATACATTCAC
The DNA here is from genome assembly GCF_055691185.1 of Crinia signifera. NCBI lineage: Eukaryota > Metazoa > Chordata > Amphibia > Anura > Myobatrachidae > Crinia > Crinia signifera. Next base: position 29,877 of record NW_028142434.1, read on the forward strand.
ACTAAAAAACGTGTCTAGCCAATCCATAGGCCATAGGCCCTTGTTCAGGTTGACTTGCTCGGATGTGAATTTGAATCCTTGCCGGTCACCCTAACCCCGCCTTGCGAATGATTTGCCGGCACCAGCCATACAGTTTTTTATAGATAGATAAGATAGATAAGATAGATACGATATTCGCTCGGATGCGAATTTCAATCCTTGCCGGTCAATCTAACCCGCCTTGCGAATGGTTGGCCGGTACCAGGTATTCAGTTTTTTATAGATAGATAAGATAGATAGATAAGATAGATAGATACGATATTCGCTCGAATGCGAATTTCAATCCTTCCTGGTCAATCTAACCCGCCTTGCGAATGGTTGGCCGGTACCAGGTATTCAGTTTTTTATAGATAGATAAGATAGATAGATAAGATAGATAGATACGATATTCGCTCGAATGCGAATTTCAATCCTTGCTGGTCAATCTAACCCGCCTTGCGAATGGTTGGCCGGTACCAGGTATTCAGTTTTTTATAGATAGATAAGATAGATAGATACGATATTCGCTCGAATGCGAATTTCAATCCTTGCTGGTCAATCTAACCCGCCTTGCGAATGGTTGGCCGGTACCAGGTATTCAGTTTTTTATAGATAGATAAGATAGATAGATAAGATAGATAGATACGATATTCGCTCGAATGCGAATTTCAATCCTTGCTGGTCAATCTAACCCGCCTTGCGAATGGTTGGCCAGCACAAGGTATTCAGTTTTTTATAGATAGAGAAGATAGATAAGATAGATAGATAGATTGATTGATACAGTATAGTGCCTTTTTTTGTGTCAATGTGTATCGAGAACATATTATCACACCTCTTTTCTTATTTTTTTAGGTAACTGCAAACTTCGATTCAAGACAACGATCAATGACGAAGTACCGACGCAGGAGACACAAGACAGGTAATTAATAATATTAATTACTGATAATATGTACCCGGTATACATTCACACTAAAAAACGTGTCTAGCCAATCCATAGGCCATAGGCCCTTGTTCAGGTTGACTTGCTCGGATGTGAATTTGAATCCTTGCCGGTCACCCTAACCCCGCCTTGCGAATGATTTGCCGGCACCAGCCATACAGTTTTTTATAGATAGATAAGATAGATACGATATTCGCTCGGATGCGAATTTCAATCCTTGCCGGTCAATCTAACCCGCCTTGCGAATGGTTGGCCGGTACCAGGTATTCAGTTTTTTATAGATAGATAAGATAGATAGATAAGATAGATAGATACGATATTCGCTTGAATGCGAATTTCAATCCTTGCTGGTCAATCTAACCCGCCTTGCGAATGGTTGGCCGGTACCAGGTATTCAGTTTTTTATAGATAGATAAGATAGATAGATACGATATTCGCTCGAATGCGAATTTCAATCCTTGCTGGTCAATCTAACCCGCCTTGCGAATGGTTGGCCGGTACCAGGTATTCAGTTTTTTATAGATAGATAAGATAGATAGATAAGATAGATAGATACGATATTCGCTCGAATGCGAATTTCAATCCTTGCTGGTCAATCTAACCCGCCTTGCGAATGGTTGGCCAGCACAAGGTATTCAGTTTTTTATAGATAGATAAGATAGATAAGATAGATAGATAGATTGATTGATACAGTATAGTGCCTTTTTTTGTGTCAATGTGTATCGAGAACATATTATCACACCTCTTTTCTTATTTTTTTAGGTAACTGCAAACTTCGATTCAAGACAACGATCAATGACGAAGTACCGACACAGGAGACACAAGACAGGTAATTAATAATATTAATTACTGATAATATGTACCCGGTATACATTCACACTAAAAAACGTGTCTAGCCAATCCATAGGCCATAGGCCCTTGTTCAGGTTGACTTGCTCGGATGTGAATTTGAATCCTTGCCGGTCACCCTAACCCCGCCTTGCGAATGATTTGCCGGCACCAGCCATACAGTTTTTTATAGATAGATAAGATAGATAAGATAGATAGATACGATATTCGCTCGGATGCGAATTTCAATCCTTGCCGGTCAATCTAACCCGCCTTGCGAATGGTTGGCCGGTACCAGGTATTCAGTTTTTTATAGATAGATAAGATAGATAGATAAGATAGATAGATACGATATTCGCTCGAATGCGAATTTCAATCCTTGCTGGTCAATCTAACCCGCCTTGCGAATGGTTGGCCGGTACCAGGTATTCAGTTTTTTATAGATAGATAAGATAGATAGATAAGATAGATAGATACGATATTCGCTCGAATACGAATTTCAATCCTTGCTGGTCAATCTAACCCGCCTTGCGAATGGTTGGCCGGTACCAGGTATTCAGTTTTTTATAGATAGATAAGATAGATAGATACGATATTCGCTCGAATGCGAATTTCAATCCTTGCTGGTCAATCTAACCCGCCTTGCGAATGGTTGGCCAGCACAAGGTATTCAGTTTTTTATAGATAGATAAGATAGATAGATAAGATAGATAGATACGATATTCGCTCGAATGCGAATTTCAATCCTTGCTGGTCAATCTAACCCGCCTTGCGAATGGTTGGCCGGTACCAGGTATTCAGTTTTTTATAGATAGATAAGATAGATAAGATAGATAGATAAGATATTCGCTCGGATGCGAATTTCAATCCTTGCCGGTCAATCTAACCCGCCTTGCGAATGGTTGGCCAGCACAAGGTATTCAGTTTTTTATAGATAGATAAGATAGATAAGATAGATAGATAGATTGATTGATACAGTATAGTGCCTTTTTTTGTGTCAATGTGTATCGAGAACATATTATCACACCTCTTTTCTTATTTTTTTAGGTAACTGCAAACTTCGATTCAAGACAACGATCAATGACGAAGTACCGACACAGGAGACACAAGACAGGTAATTAATAATATTAATTACTGATAATATGTACCCGGTATACATTCACACTAAAAAACGTGTCTAGCCAATCCATAGGCCATAGGCCCTTGTTCAGGTTGACTTGCTCGGATGTGAATTTGAATCCTTGCCGGTCACCCTAACCCCGCCTTGCGAATGATTTGCCGGCACCAGCCATACAGTTTTTTATAGATAGATAAGATAGATAAGATAGATAGATACGATATTCGCTCGGATGTGAATTTCAATCCTTGCCGGTCAATCTAACCCGCCTTGCGAATGGTTGGCTGGTACCAGGTATTCAGTTTTTTATAGATAGATAAGATAGATAGATAAGATAGATAGATACGATATTCGCTCGAATGCGAATTTCAATCCTTGCTGGTCAATCTAACCCGCCTTGCGAATGGTTGGCCGGTACCAGGTATTCAGTTTTTTATAGATAGATAAGATAGATAGATAAGATAGATAGATACGATATTCGCTCGAATGCGAATTTCAATCCTTGCTGGTCAATCTAACCCGCCTTGCGAATGGTTGGCCGGTACCAGGTATTCAGTTTTTTATAGATAGATAAGATAGATAGATACGATATTCGCTCGAATGCGAATTTCAATCCTTGCTGGTCAATCTAACCCGCCTTGCGAATGGTTGGCCGGTACCAGGTATTCAGTTTTTTATAGATAGATAAGATAGATAGATAAGATAGATAGATACGATATTCGCTCGAATGCGAATTTCAATCCTTGCTGGTCAATCTAACCCGCTTTGCAAATGGTTGGCCAGCACAAGGTATTCAGTTTTTTATAGATAGATAAGATAGATAAGATAGATAGATAGATTGATTGATACAGTATAGTGCCTTTTTTTGTGTCAATGTGTATCGAGAACATATTATCACACCTCTTTTCTTATTTTTTTAGGTAACTGCAAACTTCGATTCAAGACAACGATCAATGACGAAGTACCGACACAGGAGACACAAGACAGGTAATTAATAATATTAATTACTGATAATATGTACCCGGTATACATTCACACTAAAAAACGTGTCTAGCCAATCCATAGGCCATAGGCCCTTGTTCAGGTTGACTTGCTCGGATGTGAATTTGAATCCTTGCCGGTCACCCTAACCCCGCCTTGCGAATGATTTGCCGGCACCAGCCATACAGTTTTTTATAGATAGATAAGATAGATAGATACGATATTCGCTCGGATGCGAATTTCAATCCTTGCCGGTCAATCTAACCCGCCTTGCGAATGGTTGGCCGGTACCAGGTATTCAGTTTTTTATAGATAGATAAGATAGATAGATAAGATAGATAGATACGATATTCGCTCGAATGCGAATTTCAATCCTTGCTGGTCAATCTAACCCGCCTTGCGAATGGTTGGCCGGTACCAGGTATTCAGTTTTTTATAGATAGATAAGATAGATAGATAAGATAGATAGATACGATATTCGCTCGAATGCGAATTTCAATCCTTGCTGGTCAATCTAACCCGCCTTGCGAATGGTTGGCCGGTACCAGGTATTCAGTTTTTTATAGATAGATAAGATAGATAAGATAGATAGATACGATATTCGCTCGAATGCGAATTTCAATCCTTGCTGGTCAATCTAACCCGCCTTGCGAATGGTTGGCCGGTACCAGGTATTCAGTTTTTTATAGATAGATAAGATAGATAGATAAGATAGATAGATACGATATTCGCTCGAATGCGAATTTCAATCCTTGCTGGTCAATCTAACCCGCCTTGCGAATGGTTGGCCAGCACAAGGTATTCAGTTTTTTATAGATAGATAAGATAGATAAGATAGATAGATAGATTGATTGATACAGTATAGTGCCTTTTTTTGTGTCAATGTGTATCGAGAACATATTATCACACCTCTTTTCTTATTTTTTTAGGTAACTGCAAACTTCGATTCAAGACAACGATCAATGACGAAGTACCGACACAGGAGACACAAGACAGGTAATTAATAATATTAATTACTGATAATATGTACCCGGTATACATTCACACTAAAAAACGTGTCTAGCCAATCCATAGGCCATAGGCCCTTGTTCAGGTTGACTTGCTCGGATGTGAATTTGAATCCTTGCCGGTCACCCTAACCCCGCCTTGCGAATGATTTGCCGGCACCAGCCATACAGTTTTTTATAGATAGATAAGATAGATAAGATAGATAGATACGATATTCGCTCGGATGCGAATTTCAATCCTTGCCGGTCAATCTAACCCGCCTTGCGAATGGTTGGCCGGTACCAGGTATTCAGTTTTTTATAGATAGATAAGATAGATAGATAAGATAGATAGATACGATATTCGCTCGAATGCGAATTTCAATCCTTGCTGGTCAATCTAACCCGCCTTGCGAATGGTTGGCCAGCACAAGGTATTCAGTTTTTTATAGATAGATAAGATAGATAAGATAGATAGATAGATTGATTGATACAGTATAGTGCCTTTTTTTGTGTCAATGTGTATCGAGAACATATTATCACACCTCTTTTCTTATTTTTTTAGGTAACTGCAAACTTCGATTCAAGACAACGATCAATGACGAAGTACCGACACAGGAGACACAAGACAGGTAATTAATAATATTAATTACTGATAATATGTACCCGGTATACATTCACACTAAAAAACGTGTCTAGCCAATCCATAGGCCATAGGCCCTTGTTCAGGTTGACTTGCTCGGATGTGAATTTGAATCCTTGCCGGTCACCCTAACCCCGCCTTGCGAATGATTTGCCGGCACCAGCCATACAGTTTTTTATAGATAGATAAGATAGATAAGATAGATAGATACGATATTCGCTCGGATGCGAATTTCAATCCTTGCCGGTCAATCTAACCCGCCTTGCGAATGGTTGGCCGGTACCAGGTATTCAGTTTTTTATAGATAGATAAGATAGATAGATAAGATAGATAGATACGATATTCGCTCGAATGCGAATTTCAATCCTTGCTGGTCAATCTAACCCGCCTTGCGAATGGTTGGCCGGTACCAGGTATTCAGTTTTTTATAGATAGATAAGATAGATAAGATAGATAGATACGATATTCGCTCGGATGCGAATTTCAATCCTTGCCGGTCAATCTAACCCGCCTTGCGAATGGTTGGCCGGTACCAGGTATTCAGTTTTTTATAGATAGATAAGATAGATAGATAAGATAGATAGATACGATATTCGCTCGAATGCGAATTTCAATCCTTGCTGGTCAATCTAACCCGCCTTGCGAATGGTTGGCCGGTACCAGGTATTCAGTTTTTTATAGATAGATAAGATAGATAAGATAGATAGATACGATATTCGCTCGAATGCGAATTTCAATCCTTGCTGGTCAATCTAACCCGCCTTGCGAATGGTTGGCCGGTACCAGGTATTCAGTTTTTTATAGATAGATAAGATAGATAAGATAGATAGAGAAGATATTCGCTCGGATGCGAATTTCAATCCTTGCCGGTCAATCTAACCCGCCTTGCGAATGGTTGGCCAGCACAAGGTATTCAGTTTTTTATAGATAGATAAGATAGATAAGATAGATAGATAGATAGATTGATTGATACAGTATAGTGCCTTTTTTTGTGTCAATGTGTATCGAGAACATATTATCACACCTCTTTTCTTATTTTTTTAGGTAACTGCAAACTTCGATTCAAGACAACGATCAATGACGAAGTACCGACACAGGAGACACAAGACAGGTAATTAATAATATTAATTACTGATAATATGTACCCGGTATACATTCACACTAAAAAACGTGTCTAGCCAATCCATAGGCCATAGGCCCTTGTTCAGGTTGACTTGCTCGGATGTGAATTTGAATCCTTGCCGGTCACCCTAACCCCGCCTTGCGAATGATTTGCCGGCACCAGCCATACAGTTTTTTATAGATAGATAAGATAGATAAGATAGATAGATACGATATTCGCTCGGATGCGAATTTCAATCCTTGCCGGTCAATCTAACCCGCCTTGCGAATGGTTGGCCGGTACCAGGTATTCAGTTTTTTATAGATAGATAAGATAGATAGATAAGATAGATAGATACGATATTCGCTCGAATGCGAATTTCAATCCTTGCTGGTCAATCTAACCCGCCTTGCGAATGGTTGGCCGGTACCAGGTATTCAGTTTTTTATAGATAGATAAGATAGATAAGATAGATAGATACGATATTCGCTCGGATGCGAATTTCAATCCTTGCCGGTCAATCTAACCCGCCTTGCGAATGGTTGGCCGGTACCAGGTATTCAGTTTTTTATAGATAGATAAGATAGATAGATAAGATAGATAGATACGATATTCGCTCGAATGCGAATTTCAATCCTTGCTGGTCAATCTAACCCGCCTTGCGAATGGTTGGCCGGTACCAGGTATTCAGTTTTTTATAGATAGATAAGATAGATAAGATAGATAGATACGATATTCGCTCGAATGCGAATTTCAATCCTTGCTGGTCAATCTAACCCGCCTTGCGAATGGTTGGCCGGTACCAGGTATTCAGTTTTTTATAGATAGATAAGATAGATAAGATAGATAGAGAAGATATTCGCTCGGATGCGAATTTCAATCCTTGCCGGTCAATCTATCCCGCCTTGCGAATGGTTGGCCAGCACAAGGTATTCAGTTTTTTATAGATAGATAAGATAGATAAGATAGATAGATAGATTGATTGATACAGTATAGTGCCTTTTTTTGTGTCAATGTGTATCGAGAACATATTATCACACCTCTTTTCTTATTTTTTTAGGTAACTGCAAACTTCGATTCAAGACAACGATCAATGACGAAGTACCGACACAGGAGACACAAGACAGGTAATTAATAATATTAATTACTGATAATATGTACCCGGTATACATTCACACTAAAAAACGTGTCTAGCCAATCCATAGGCCATAGGCCCTTGTTCAGGTTGACTTGCTCGGATGTGAATTTGAATCCTTGCCGGTCACCCTAACCCCGCCTTGCGAATGATTTGCCGGCACCAGCCATACAGTTTTTTATAGATAGATAAGATAGATAAGATAGATAGATACGATATTCGCTCGGATGCGAATTTCAATCCTTGCCGGTCAATCTAACCCGCCTTGCGAATGGTTGGCCGGTACCAGGTATTCAGTTTTTTATAGATAGATAAGATAGATAGATAAGATAGATAGATACGATATTCGCTCGAATGCGAATTTCAATCCTTGCTGGTCAATCTAACCCGCCTTGCGAATGGTTGGCCGGTACCAGGTATTCAGTTTTTTATAGATAGATAAGATAGATAGATAAGATAGATAGATACGATATTCGCTCGAATGCGAATTTCAATCCTTGCTGGTCAATCTAACCCGCCTTGCGAATGGTTGGCCGGTACCAGGTATTCAGTTTTTTATAGATAGATAAGATAGATAGATACGATATTCGCTCGAATGCGAATTTCAATCCTTGCTGGTCAATCTAACCCGCCTTGCGAATGGTTGGCCGGTACCAGGTATTCAGTTTTTTATAGATAGATAAGATAGATATATAAGATAGATAGATACGATATTCGCTCGAATGCGAATTTCAATCCTTGCTGGTCAATCTAACCCGCCTTGCGAATGGTTGGCCGGTACCAGGTATTCAGTTTTTTATAGATAGATAAGATAGATAAGATAGATAGATAAGATATTCGCTCGGATGCGAATTTCAATCCTTGCCGGTCAATCTAACCCGCCTTGCGAATGGTTGGCCAGCACAAGGTATTCAGTTTTTTATAGATAGATAAGATAGATAAGATAGATAGATTGATTGATACAGTATAGTGCCTTTTTTTGTGTCAATGTGTATCGAGAACATATTATCTCACCTCTTTTCTTATTTTTTTAGGTAACTGCAAACTTCGATTCAAGACAACGATCAATGACGAAGTACCGACACAGGAGACACAAGACAGGTAATTAATAATATTAATTACTGATAATATGTACCCGGTATACATTCACACTAAAAAACGTGTCTAGCCAATCCATAGGCCATAGGCCCTTGTTCAGGTTGACTTGCTCGGATGTGAATTTGAATCCTTGCCGGTCACCCTAACCCCGCCTTGCGAATGATTTGCCGGCACCAGCCATACAGTTTTTTATAGATAGATAAGATAGATAAGATAGATAGATACGATATTCGCTCGGATGCGAATTTCAATCCTTGCCGGTCAATCTAACCCGCCTTGCGAATGGTTGGCCGGTACCAGGTATTCAGTTTTTTATAGATAGATAAGATAGATAGATAAGATAGATAGATACGATATTCGCTCGAATGCGAATTTCAATCCTTGCTGGTCAATCTAACCCGCCTTGCGAATGGTTGGCCGGTACCAGGTATTCAGTTTTTTATAGATAGATAAGATAGATAGATAAGATAGATAGATACGATATTCGCTCGAATGCGAATTTCAATCTTTGCTGGTCAATCTAACCCGCCTTGCGAATGGTTGGCCGGTACCAGGTATTCAGTTTTTTATAGATAGATAAGATAGATAGATACGATATTCGCTCGAATGCGAATTTCAATCCTTGCTGGTCAATCTAACCCGCCTTGCGAATGGTTGGCCGGTACCAGGTATTCAGTTTTTTATAGATAGATAAGATAGATAGATAAGATAGATAGATACGATATTCGCTCGAATGCGAATTTCAATCCTTGCTGGTCAATCTAACCCGCCTTGCGAATGGTTGGCCAGCACAAGGTATTCAGTTTTTTATAGATAGATAAGATAGATAAGATAGATAGATACGATATTCGCTCGAATGCGAATTTCAATCCTTGCTGGTCAATCTAACCCGCCTTGCGAATGGTTGGCCGGTACCAGGTATTCAGTTTTTTATAGATAGATAAGATAGATAGATAAGATAGATAGATACGATATTCGCTCGAATGCGAATTTCAATCCTTGCCGGTCAATCTAACCCGCCTTGCGAATGGTTGGCCAGCACAAGGTATTCAGTTTTTTATAGATAGATAAGATAGATAAGATAGATAGCTAGATTGATTGATACAGTATAGTGCCTTTTTTTGTGTCAATGTGTATCGAGAACATATTATCACACCTCTTTTCTTATTTTTTTAGGTAACTGCAAACTTCGATTCAAGACAACGATCAATGACGAAGTACCGACACAGGAGACACAAGACAGGTAATTAATAATATTAATTACTGATAATATGTACCCGGTATACATTCACACTAAAAAACGTGTCTAGCCAATCCATAGGCCATAGGCCCTTGTTCAGGTTGACTTGCTCGGATGTGAATTTGAATCCTTGCCGGTCACCCTAACCCCGCCTTGCGAATGATTTGCCGGCACCAACCATACAGTTTTTTATAGATAGATAAGATAGATAAGATAGATAGATACGATATTCGCTCGGATGCGAATTTCAATCCTTGCCGGTCAATCTAACCCGCCTTGCGAATGGTTGGCCGGTACCAGGTATTCAGTTTTTTATAGATAGATAAGATAGATAGATAAGATAGATAGATACGATATTCGCTCGAATGCGAATTTCAATCCTTGCTGGTCAATCTAACCCGCCTTGCGAATGGTTGGCCGGTACCAGGTATTCAGTTTTTTATAGATAGATAAGATAGATAGATACGATATTCGCTCGAATGCGAATTTCAATCCTTGCTGGTCAATCTAACCCGCCTTGCGAATGGTTGGCCGGTACCAGGTATTCAGTTTTTTATAGATAGATAAGATAGATAGATAAGATAGATAGATACGATATTCGCTCGAATGCGAATTTCAATCCTTGCTGGTCAATCTAACCCGCCTTGCGAATGGTTGGCCAGCGCAAGGTATTCAGTTTTTAATAGATAGATAAGATAGATAAGATAGATAGATTGATTGATACAGTATAGTGCCTTTTTTTGTGTCAATGTGTATCGAGAACATATTATCTCACCTCTTTTCTTATTTTTTTAGGTAACTGCAAACTTCGATTCAAGACAACGATCAATGACGAAGTACCGACACAGGAGACACAAGACAGGTAATTAATAATATTAATTACTGATAATATGTACCCGGTATACATTCACACTAAAAAACGTGTCTAGCCAATCCATAGGCCATAGGCCCTTGTTCAGGTTGACTTGCTCGGATGTGAATTTGAATCCTTGCCGGTCACCCTAACCCCGCCTTGCGAATGATTTGCCGGCACCAGCCATACAGTTTTTTATAGATAGATAAGATAGATAAGATAGATAGATACGATATTCGCTCGGATGCGAATTTCAATCCTTGCCGGTCAATCTAACCCGCCTTGCGAATGGTTGGCCGGTACCAGGTATTCAGTTTTTTATAGATAGATAAGATAGATAGATAAGATAGATAGATACGATATTCGCTCGAATGCGAATTTCAATCCTTGCTGGTCAATCTAACCCGCCTTGCGAATGGTTGGCCGGTACCAGGTATTCAGTTTTTTATAGATAGATAAGATAGATAGATAAGATAGATAGATACGATATTCGCTCGAATGCGAATTTCAATCTTTGCTGGTCAATCTAACCCGCCTTGCGAATGGTTGGCCGGTACCAGGTATTCAGTTTTTTATAGATAGATAAGATAGATAGATACGATATTCGCTCGAATGCGAATTTCAATCCTTGCTGGTCAATCTAACCCGCCTTGCGAATGGTTGGCCGGTACCAGGTATTCAGTTTTTTATAGATAGATAAGATAGATAGATAAGATAGATAGATACGATATTCGCTCGAATGCGAATTTCAATCCTTGCTGGTCAATCTAACCCGCCTTGCGAATGGTTGGCCAGCACAAGGTATTCAGTTTTTTATAGATAGATAAGATAGATAAGATAGATAGATACGATATTCGCTCGAATGCGAATTTCAATCCTTGCTGGTCAATCTAACCCGCCTTGCGAATGGTTGGCCGGTACCAGGTATTCAGTTTTTTATAGATAGATAAGATAGATAGATAAGATAGATAGATACGATATTCGCTCGAATGCGAATTTCAATCCTTGCTGGTCAATCTAACCCGCCTTGCGAATGGTTGGCCAGCACAAGGTATTCAGTTTTTTATAGATAGATAAGATAGATAAGATAGATAGATAGATTGATTGATACAGTATAGTGCCTTTTTTTGTGTCAATGTGTATCGAGAACATATTATCACACCTCTTTTCTTATTTTTTTAGGTAACTGCAAACTTCGATTCAAGACAACGATCAATGACGAAGTACCGACACAGGAGACACAAGACAGGTAATTAATAATATTAATTACTGATAATATGTACCCGGTATACATTCACACTAAAAAACGTGTCTAGCCAATCCATAGGCCATAGGCCCTTGTTCAGGTTGACTTGCTCGGATGTGAATTTGAATCCTTGCCGGTCACCCTAACCCCGCCTTGCGAATGATTTGCCGGCACCAACCATACAGTTTTTTATAGATAGATAAGATAGATAAGATAGATAGATACGATATTCGCTCGGATGCGAATTTCAATCCTTGCCGGTCAATCTAACCCGCCTTGCGAATGGTTGGCCGGTACCAGGTATTCAGTTTTTTATAGATAGATAAGATAGATAGATAAGATAGATAGATACGATATTCGCTCGAATGCGAATTTCAATCCTTGCTGGTCAATCTAACCCGCCTTGCGAATGGTTGGCCGGTACCAGGTATTCAGTTTTTTATAGATAGATAAGATAGATAGATACGATATTCGCTCGAATGCGAATTTCAATCCTTGCTGGTCAATCTAACCCGCCTTGCGAATGGTTGGCCGGTACCAGGTATTCAGTTTTTTATAGATAGATAAGATAGATAGATAAGATAGATAGATACGATATTCGCTCGAATGCGAATTTCAATCCTTGCTGGTCAATCTAACCCGCCTTGCGAATGGTTGGCCAGCGCAAGGTATTCAGTTTTTAATAGATAGATAAGATAGATAAGATAGATAGATAGATTGATTGATACAGTATAGTGCCTTTTTTTGTGTCAATGTGTATCGAGAACATATTATCACACCTCTTTTCTTATTTTTTTAGGTAACTGCAAACTTCGATTCAAGACAACGATCAATGACGAAGTACCGACACAGGAGACACAAGACAGGTAATTAATAATATTAATTACTGATAATATGTACCCGGTATACATTCACACTAAAAAACGTGTCTAGCCAATCCATAGGCCATAGGCCCTTGTTCAGGTTGACTTGCTCGGATGTGAATTTGAATCCTTGCCGGTCACCCTAACCCCGCCTTGCGAATGATTTGCCGGCACCAGCCATACAGTTTTTTATAGATAGATAAGATAGATAAGATAGATAGATACGATATTCGCTCGGATGCGAATTTCAATCCTTGCCGGTCAATCTAACCCGCCTTGCGAATGGTTGGCCGGTACCAGGTATTCAGTTTTTTATAGATAGATAAGATAGATAGATAAGATAGATAGATACGATATTCGCTCGAATGCGAATTTCAATCCTTGCTGGTCAATCTAACCCGCCTTGCGAATGGTTGGCCGGTACCAGGTATTCAGTTTTTTATAGATAGATAAGATAGATAGATAAGATAGATAGATACGATATTCGCTCGAATGCGAATTTCAATCCTTGCTGGTCAATCTAACCCGCCTTGCGAATGGTTGGCCGGTACCAGGTATTCAGTTTTTTATAGATAGATAAGATAGATAGATACGATATTCGCTCGAATGCGAATTTCAATCCTTGCTGGTCAATCTAACCCGCCTTGCGAATGGTTGGCCGGTACCAGGTATTCAGTTTTTTATAGATAGATAAGATAGATAGATAAGATAGATAGATACGATATTCGCTCGAATGCGAATTTCAATCCTTGCTGGTCAATCTAACCCGCCTTGCGAATGGTTGGCCAGCACAAGGTATTCAGTTTTTTATAGATAGATAAGATAGATAAGATAGATAGATACGATATTCGCTCGAATGCGAATTTCAATCCTTGCTGGTCAATCTAACCCGCCTTGCGAATGGTTGGCCGGTACCAGGTATTCAGTTTTTTATAGATAGATAAGATAGATAAGATAGATAGATACGATATTCGCTCGAATGCGAATTTCAATCCTTGCTGGTCAATCTAACCCTCCTTGCGAATGGTTGGCCGGTACCAGGTATTCAGTTTTTTATAGATAGATAAGATAGATAGATAAGATAGATAGATATGATATTCGCTCGAATGCGAATTTCAATCCTTGCTGGTCAATCTAACCCGCCTTGCGAATGGTTGGCCAGCACAAGGTATTCAGTTTTTTATAGATAGATAAGATAGATAGATAGATTGATTGATACAGTATAGTGCCTTTTTTTGTGTCAATGTGTATCGAGAACATATTATCACACCTCTTTTCTTATTTTTTTAGGTAACTGCAACCTTCGATTCAAGACAACGATCAATGACGAAGTACCGACACAGGAGACACAAGACAGGTAATTAATAATATTAATTACTGATAATATGTACCCGGTATACATTCACACTAAAAAACGTGTCTAGCCAATCCATAGGCCATAGGCCCTTGTTCAGGTTGACTTGCTCGGATGTGAATTTGAATCCTTGCCGGTCACCCTAACCCCGCCTTGCGAATGATTTGCCGGCACCAACCATACAGTTTTTTATAGATAGATAAGATAGATAAGATAGATAGATACGATATTCGCTCGGATGCGAATTTCAATCCTTGCCGGTCAATCTAACCCGCCTTGCGAATGGTTGGCCGGTACCAGGTATTCAGTTTGGTACTCTTTACCTAGAACGGCGCCCGTCGCGGGCATCGCGGGTACATTTATGGCTGCCCGCGACGCGACCGACGCGATTACCGCGATTTTCCCATTGAAAACCATGTTAAACCTGAAAAATCGCGTCGGTCGCGTCGCGGCCGGCCATAAATGTACCCGCGATGCCCGCGACGCGATGCTCCCGATTTCCCATAGAAATCAATGTTAAAAGGCAGATTGACCGCGATTTTACCGTTAAATGCCTCAATGCCCGCGATTTTTCCATAGGAAACAATGTTAAATGGGCCACAAAGCCCAAATAGTCCCCCTGAAGTCTTAAATGGCCCCCAAAATTTTTAACGCCACCCCACGATCAACGTGAACCCGAAGCGTGGCGAGCGCAGCGAGCCCGCGAGGGGCGGCGGTACGCGTCCTACGACCTTTTCATGCCCTACTATCCACTTCGGCGTGGAGTTGAGAATAGAATAGTGTGGCGAGCGCAGCGAGCCACCGAGCCCGAAGCGTGGCGAGCGCAGCGAGCCCCGCGAGGGGACGCGGATACCTTCACTGGTAAACGCGTCCCCTCGCGGGCTTCACAGGTGTCCGTGGCCACGCGGACACCTGTGAAGCCCGCGAGGGGACGCGTATAACTGTGAAGGTATCCGCGTCCCCTCGCGGGGCTCGCTGCGCTCGCCACGCTTCGGGCTCGGTGGCTCGCTGCGCTCGCCACACTATTCTATTCTCAACTCCACACCGACGTGGATAGTAGGGCATGAAAAGGTCGTAGGACGCGTACCGCCGCCCCTCGCGGGCTCGCTGCGCTCGCCACGCTTCGGGTTCACGTTGATCGTGGGGTGGCGTTAAAAATTTTGGGGGCCATTTAAGAATTCAGGGGGACTATTAGGGCTCTGTGGCCCATTTAACATTGTTTCCTATGGAAAAATCGCGGGCATTGAGGCATTTAACGCTAAAATCGCGGTCAATCTGCCTTTTTAACATTGTTCCCTATGGGAAAATCGCGGTAATCGCGGGTACCCGATTTTGATGTACCCGCGATTTACCCGCGATTACCGCGATTTTACCCGCGATCCCGCGATTTCAATCGTGGGCGCCGTTCTAGGTAAAGAGTACCTTCAGTTTTTTATAGATAGATAAGATAGATAGATAAGATAGGTAGATACGATATTCGCTCGAATGCGAATTTCAATCCTTGCTGGTCAATCTAACCCGCCTTGCAAATGGTTGGCCGGTACCAGGTATTCAGTTTTTTATAGATAGATAAGATAGATAGATACGATATTCGCTCGAATGCGAATTTCAATCCTTGCTGGTCAATCTAACCCGCCTTGCGAATGGTTGGCCGGTACCAGGTATTCAGTTTTTTATAGATAGATAAGATAGATAGATAAGATAGATAGATACGATATTCGCTCGAATGCGAATTTCAATCCTTGCTGGTCAATCTAACCCGCCTTGCGAATGGTTGGCCAGCACAAGGTATTCAGTTTTTTATAGATAGATAAGATAGATAAGATAGATAGATAGATTGATTGATACAGTATAGTGCCTTTTTTTGTGTCAATGTGTATCGAGAACATATTATCACACCTCTTTTCTTATTTTTTTAGGTAACTGCAAACTTCGATTCAAGACAACGATCAATGACGAAGTACCGACACAGGAGACACAAGACAGGTAATTAATAATATTAATTACTGATAATATGTACCCGGTATACATTCACACTAAAAAACGTGTCTAGCCAATCCATAGGCCATAGGCCCTTGTTCAGGTTGACTTGCTCGGATGTGAATTTGAATCCTTGCCGGTCACCCTAACCCCGCCTTGCGAATGATTTGCCGGCACCAGCCATACAGTTTTTTATAGATAGATAAGATAGATAAGATAGATAGATACGATATTCGCTCGGATGCGAATTTCAATCCTTGCCGGTCAATCTAACCCGCCTTGCGAATGGTTGGCCGGTACCAGGTATTCAGTTTTTTATAGATAGATAAGATAGATAGATAAGATAGATAGATACGATATTCGCTCGAATGCGAATTTCAATCCTTGCTGGTCAATCTAACCCGCCTTGCGAATGGTTGGCCGGTACTAGGTATTCAGTTTTTTATAGATAGATAAGATAGATAGATACGATATTCGCTCGAATGCGAATTTCAATCCTTGCTGGTCAATCTAACCCGCCTTGCGAATGGTTGGCCGGTACCAGGTATTCAGTTTTTTATAGATAGATAAGATAGATAGATAAGATAGATAGATACGATATTCGCTCGAATGCGAATTTCAATCCTTGCTGGTCAATCTAACCCGCCTTGCGAATGGTTGGCCAGCACAAGGTATTCAGTTTTTTATAGATAGATAAGATAGATAAGATAGATAGATACGATATTCGCTCGAATGCGAATTTCAATCCTTGCTGGTCAATCTAACCCGCCTTGCGAATGGTTGGCCGGTACCAGGTATTCAGTTTTTTATAGATAGATAAGATAGATAAGATAGATAGATACGATATTCGCTCGAATGCGAATTTCAATCCTTGCTGGTCAATCTAACCCGCCTTGCGAATGGTTGGCCGGTACCAGGTATTCAGTTTTTTATAGATAGATAAGATAGATAGATAAGATAGATAGATACGATATTCGCTCGAATGCGAATTTCAATCCTTGCTGGTCAATCTAACCCGCCTTGCGAATGGTTGGCCAGCACAAGGTATTCAGTTTTTTATAGATAGATAAGATAGATAAGATAGATAGATAGATTGATTGATACAGTATAGTGCCTTTTTTTGTGTCAATGTGTATCGAGAACATATTATCACACCTCTTTTCTTATTTTTTTAGGTAACTGCAAACTTCGCTTCAAGACAACGATCAATGACGAAGTACCGACACAGGAGACACAAGACAGGTAATTAATAATATTAATTACTGATAATATGTACCCGGTATACATTCACACTAAAAAACGTGTCTAGCCAATCCATAGGCCATAGGCCCTTGTTCAGGTTGACTTGCTCGGATGTGAATTTGAATCCTTGCCGGTCACCCTAACCCCGCCTTGCGAATGATTTGCCGGCACCAACCATACAGTTTTTTATAGATAGATAAGATAGATAAGATAGATAGATACGATATTCGCTCGGATGCGAATTTCAATCCTTGCCGGTCAATCTAACCCGCCTTGCGAATGGTTGGCCGGTACCAGGTATTCAGTTTTTTATAGATAGATAAGATAGATAGATAAGATAGATAGATACGATATTCGCTCGAATGCGAATTTCAATCCTTGCTGGTCAATCTAACCCGCCTTGCGAATGGTTGGCCGGTACCAGGTATTCAGTTTTTTATAGATAGATAAGATAGATAGATACGATATTCGCTCGAATGCGAATTTCAATCCTTGCTGGTCAATCTAACCCGCCTTGCGAATGGTTGGCCGGTACCAGGTATTCAGTTTTTTATAGATAGATAAGATAGATAGATAAGATAGATAGATACGATATTCGCTCGAATGCGAATTTCAATCCTTGCTGGTCAATCTAACCCGCCTTGCGAATGGTTGGCCAGCACAAGGTATTCAGTTTTTTATAGATAGATAAGATAGATAAGATAGATAGATAGATTGATTGATACAGTATAGTGCCTTTTTTTGTGTCAATGTGTATTGAGAACATATTATCACACCTCTTTTCTTATTTTTTTAGGTAACTGCAAACTTCGATTCAAGACAACGATCAATGACGAAGTACCGACACAGGAGACACAAGACAGGTAATTAATAATATTAATTACTGATAATATGTACCCGGTATACATTCACACTAAAAAACGTGTCTAGCCAATCCATAGGCCATAGGCCCTTGTTCAGGTTGACTTGCTCGGATGTGAATTTGAATCCTTGCCGGTCACCCTAACCCCGCCTTGCGAATGATTTGCCGGCACCAGCCATACAGTTTTTTATAGATAGATAAGATAGATAAGATAGATAGATACGATATTCGCTCGGATGCGAATTTCAATCCTTGCCGGTCAATCTAACCCGCCTTGCGAATGGTTGGCCGGTACCAGGTATTCAGTTTTTTATAGATAGATAAGATAGATAGATAAGATAGATAGATACGATATTCGCTCGAATGCGAATTTCAATCCTTGCTGGTCAATCTAACCCGCCTTGCGAATGGTTGGCCGGTACCAGGTATTCAGTTTTTTATAGATAGATAAGATAGATAGATAAGATAGATAGATACGATATTCGCTCGAATGCGAATTTCAATCCTTGCTGGTCAATCTAACCCGCCTTGCGAATGGTTGGCCGGTACCAGGTATTCAGTTTTTTATAGATAGATAAGATAGATAGATACGATATTCGCTCGAATGCGAATTTCAATCCTTGCTGGTCAATCTAACCCGCCTTGCGAATGGTTGGCCGGTACCAGGTATTCAGTTTTTTATAGATAGATAAGATAGATAGATAAGATAGATAGATACGATATTCGCTCGAATGCGAATTTCAATCCTTGCTGGTCAATCTAACCCGCCTTGCGAATGGTTGGCCAGCACAAGGTATTCAGTTTTTTATAGATAGATAAGATAGATAAGATAGATAGATACGATATTCGCTCGAATGCGAATTTCAATCCTTGCTGGTCAATCTAACCCGCCTTGCGAATGGTTGGCCGGTACCAGGTATTCAGTTTTTTATAGTTAGATAAGATAGATAAGATAGATAGATACGATATTCGCTCGAATGCGAATTTCAATCCTTGCTGGTCAATCTAACCCTCCTTGCGAATGGTTGGCCGGTACCAGGTATTCAGTTTTTTATAGATAGATAAGATAGATAGATAAGATAGATAGATACGATATTCGCTCGAATGCGAATTTCAATCCTTGCTGGTCAATCTAACCCGCCTTGCGAATGGTTGGCCAGCACAAGGTATTCAGTTTTTTATAGATAGATAAGATAGATAGATAGATTGATTGATACAGTATAGTGCCTTTTTTTGTGTCAATGTGTATCGAGAACATATTATCACACCTCTTTTCTTATTTTTTTAGGTAACTGCAAACTTCGATTCAAGACAACGATCAATGACGAAGTACCGACACAGGAGACACAAGACAGGTAATTAATAATATTAATTACTGATAATATGTACCCGGTATACATTCACACTAAAAAACGTGTCTAGCCAATCCATAGGCCATAGGCCCTTGTTCAGGTTGACTTGCTCGGATGTGAATTTGAATCCTTGCCGGTCACCCTAACCCCGCCTTGCGAATGATTTGCCGGCACCAACCATACAGTTTTTTATAGATAGATAAGATAGATAAGATAGATAGATACGATATTCGCTCGGATGCGAATTTCAATCCTTGCCGGTCAATCTAACCCGCCTTGCGAATGGTTGGCCGGTACCAGGTATTCAGTTTTTTATAGATAGATAAGATAGATAGATAAGATAGATAGATACGATATTCGCTCGAATGCGAATTTCAATCCTTGCTGGTCAATCTAACCCGCCTTGCGAATGGTTGGCCGGTACCAGGTATTCAGTTTTTTATAGATAGATAAGATAGATAGATACGATATTCGCTCGAATGCGAATTTCAATCCTTGCTAGTCAATCTAACCCGCCTTGCGAATGGTTGGCCGGTACCAGGTATTCAGTTTTTTATAGATAGATAAGATAGATAGATAAGATAGATAGATACGATATTCGCTCGAATGCGAATTTCAATCCTTGCTGGTCAATCTAACCCGCCTTGCGAATGGTTGGCCAGCACAAGGTATTCAGTTTTTTATAGATAGATAAGATAGATAAGATAGATAGATAGATTGATTGATACAGTATAGTGCCTTTTTTTGTGTCAATGTGTATCGAGAACATATTATCACACCTCTTTTCTTATTTTTTTAGGTAACTGCAAACTTCGATTCAAGACAACGATCAATGACGAAGTACCGACACAGGAGACACAAGACAGGTAATTAATAATATTAATTACTGATAATATGTACCCGGTATACATTCACACTAAAAAACGTGTCTAGCCAATCCATAGGCCATAGGCCCTTGTTCAGGTTGACTTGCTCGGATGTGAATTTGAATCCTTGCCGGTCACCCTAACCCCGCCTTGCGAATGGTTTGCCGGCACCAGCCATACAGTTTTTTATAGATAGATAAGATAGATAGATACGATATTCGCTCGGATGCGAATTTCAATCCTTGCCGGTCAATCTAACCCGCCTTGCGAATGGTTGGCCGGTACCAGGTATTCAGTTTTTTATAGATAGATAAGATAGATAGATAAGATAGATAGATACGATATTCGCTCGAATGCGAATTTCAATCCTTGCTGGTCAATCTAACCCGCCTTGCGAATGGTTGGCCGGTACCAGGTATTCAGTTTTTTATAGATAGATAAGATAGATAGATAAGATAGATAGATACGATATTCGCTCGAATGCGAATTTCAATCCTTGCTGGTCAATCTAACCCGCCTTGCGAATGGTTGGCCGGTACCAGGTATTCAGTTTTTTATAGATAGATAAGATAGATAGATACGATATTCGCTCGAATGCGAATTTCAATCCTTGCTGGTCAATCTAACCCGCCTTGCGAATGGTTGGCCGGTACCAGGTATTCAGTTTTTTATAGATAGATAAGATAGATAGATAAGATAGATAGATACGATATTCGCTCGAATGCGAATTTCAATCCTTGCTGGTCAATCTAACCCGCCTTGCGAATGGTTGGCCAGCACAAGGTATTCAGTTTTTTATAGATAGATAAGATAGATAAGATAGATAGATAGATAGATTGATTGATACAGTATAGTGCCTTTTTTTGTGTCAATGTGTATCGAGAACATATTATCACACCTCTTTTCTTATTTTTTTAGGTAACTGCAAACTTCGATTCAAGACAACGATCAATGACGAAGTACCGACACAGGAGACACAAGACAGGTAATTAATAATATTAATTACTGATAATATGTACCCGGTATACATTCACACTAAAAAACGTGTCTAGCCAATCCATAGGCCATAGGCCCTTGTTCAGGTTGACTTGCTCGGATGTGAATTTGAATCCTTGCCGATCACCCTAACCCGCCTTGCGAATGATTTGCCGGCACCAGCCATACAGTTTTTTATAGATAGATAAGATAGATAAGATAGATAGATACGATATTCGCTCGGATGCGAATTTCAATCCTTGCCGGTCAATCTAACCCGCCTTGCGAATGGTTGGCCGGTACCAGGTATTCAGTTTTTTATAGATAGATAAGATAGATAGATAAGATAGATAGATACGATATTCGCTCGAATGCGAATTTCAATCCTTGCTGGTCAATCTAACCCGCCTTGCGAATGGTTGGCCGGTACCAGGTATTCAGTTTTTTATAGATAGATAAGATAGATAGATAAGATAGATAGATACGATATTCGCTCGAATGCGAATTTCAATCCTTGCTGGTCAATCTAACCCGCCTTGCGAATGGTTGGCCGGTACCAGGTATTCAGTTTTTTATAGATAGATAAGATAGATAGATACGATATTCGCTCGAATGCGAATTTCAATCCTTGCTGGTCAATCTAACCCGCCTTGCGAATGGTTGGCCGGTACCAGGTATTCAGTTTTTTATAGATAGATAAGATAGATAGATAAGATAGATAGATACGATATTCGCTCGAATGCGAATTTCAATCCTTGCTGGTCAATCTAACCCGCCTTGCGAATGGTTGGCCAGCACAAGGTATTCAGTTTTTTATAGATAGATAAGATAGATAAGATAGATAGATAGATTGATTGATACAGTATAGTGCCTTTTTTTGTGTCAATGTGTATCGAGAACATATTATCACACCTCTTTTCTTATTTTTTTAGGTAACTGCAAACTTCGATTCAAGACAACGATCAATGACGAAGTACCGACACAGGAGACACAAGACAGGTAATTAATAATATTAATTACTGATAATATGTACCCGGTATACATTCACACTAAAAAACGTGTCTAGCCAATCCATAGGCCATAGGCCCTTGTTCAGGTTGACTTGCTCGGATGTGAATTTGAATCCTTGCCGGTCACCCTAACCCCGCCTTGCGAATGATTTGCCGGCACCAGCCATACAGTTTTTTATAGATAGATAAGATAGATAAGATAGATAGATACGATATTCGCTCGGATGCGAATTTCAATCCTTGCCGGTCAATCTAACCCGCCTTGCGAATGGTTGGCCGGTACCAGGTATTCAGTTTTTTATAGATAGATAAGATAGATAGATAAGATAGATAGATACGATATTCGCTCGAATGCGAATTTCAATCCTTGCTGGTCAATCTAACCCGCCTTGCGAATGGTTGGCCGGTACCAGGTATTCAGTTTTTTATAGATAGATAAGATAGATAAGATAGATAGATACGATATTCGCTCGGATGCGAATTTCAATCCTTGCCGGTCAATCTAACCCGCCTTGCGAATGGTTGGCCGGTACCAGGTATTCAGTTTTTTATAGATAGATAAGATAGATAGATAAGATAGATATATACGATATTCGCTCGAATGCGAATTTCAATCCTTGCTGGTCAATCTAACCCGCCTTGCGAATGGTTGGCCGGTACCAGGTATTCAGTTTTTTATAGATAGATAAGATAGATAAGATAGATAGATACGATATTCGCTCGAATGCGAATTTCAATCCTTGCTGGTCAATCTAACCCGCCTTGCGAATGGTTGGCCGGTACCAGGTATTCAGTTTTTTATAGATAGATAAGATAGATAAGATAGATAGAGAAGATATTCGCTCGGATGCGAATTTCAATCCTTGCCGGTCAATCTAACCCGCCTTGCGAATGGTTGGCCAGCACAAGGTATTCAGTTTTTTATAGATAGATAAGATAGATAAGATAGATAGATAGATTGATTGATACAGTATAGTGCCTTTTTTTGTGTCAATGTGTATCGAGAACATATTATCACACCTCTTTTCTTATTTTTTTAGGTAACTGCAAACTTCGATTCAAGACAACGATCAATGACGAAGTACCGACACAGGAGACACAAGACAGGTAATTAATAATATTAATTACTGATAATATGTACCCGGTATACATTCACACTAAAAAACGTGTCTAGCCAATCCATAGGCCATAGGCCCTTGTTCAGGTTGACTTGCTCGGATGTGAATTTGAATCCTTGCCGGTCACCCTAACCCCGCCTTGCGAATGATTTGCCGGCACCAGCCATACAGTTTTTTATAGATAGATAAGATAGATAAGATAGATAGATACGATATTCGCTCGGATGCGAATTTCAATCCTTGCCGGTCAATCTAACCCGCCTTGCGAATGGTTGGCCGGTACCAGGTATTCAGTTTTTTATAGATAGATAAGATAGATAGATAAGATAGATAGATACGATATTCGCTCGAATGCGAATTTCAATCCTTGCTGGTCAATCTAACCCGCCTTGCGAATGGTTGGCCGGTACCAGGTATTCAGTTTTTTATAGATAGATAAGATAGATAGATAAGATAGATAGATACGATATTCGCTCGAATGCGAATTTCAATCCTTGCTGGTCAATCTAACCCGCCTTGCGAATGGTTGGCCGGTACCAGGTATTCAGTTTTTTATAGATAGATAAGATAGATAGATACGATATTCGCTCGAATGCGAATTTCAATCCTTGCTGGTCAATCTAACCCGCCTTGCGAATGGTTGGCCGGTACCAGGTATTCAGTTTTTTATAGATAGATAAGATAGATAGATAAGATAGATAGATACGATATTCGCTCGAATGCGAATTTCAATCCTTGCTGGTCAATCTAACCCGCCTTGCGAATGGTTGGCCGGTACCAGGTATTCAGTTTTTTATAGATAGATAAGATAGATAAGATAGATAGATAAGATATTCGCTCGGATGCGAATTTCAATCCTTGCCGGTCAATCTAACCCGCCTTGCGAATGGTTGGCCAGCACAAGGTATTCAGTTTTTTATAGATAGATAAGATAGATAAGATAGATAGATTGATTGATACAGTATAGTGCCTTTTTTTGTGTCAATGTGTATCGAGAACATATTATCACACCTCTTTTCTTATTTTTTTAGGTAACTGCAAACTTCGATTCAAGACAACGATCAATGACGAAGTACCGACACAGGAGACACAAGACAGGTAATTAATAATATTAATTACTGATAATATGTACCCGGTATACATTCACACTAAAAAACGTGTCTAGCCAATCCATAGGCCATAGGCCCTTGTTCAGGTTGACTTGCTCGGATGTGAATTTGAATCCTTGCCGGTCACCCTAACCCCGCCTTGCGAATGATTTGCCGGCACCAGCCATACAGTTTTTTATAGATAGATAAGATAGATAAGATAGATAGATACGATATTCGCTCGGATGCGAATTTCAATCCTTGCCGGTCAATCTAACCCGCCTTGCGAATGGTTGGCCGGTACCAGGTATTCAGTTTTTTATAGATAGATAAGATAGATAGATAAGATAGATAGATACGATATTCGCTCGAATGCGAATTTCAATCCTTGCTGGTCAATCTAACCCGCCTTGCGAATGGTTGGCCGGTACCAGGTATTCAGTTTTTTATAGATAGATAAGATAGATAGATACGATATTCGCTCGAATGCAAATTTCAATCCTTGCTGGTCAATCTAACCCGCCTTGCGAATGGTTGGCCGGTACCAGGTATTCAGTTTTTTATAGATAGATAAGATAGATAGATAAGATAGATAGATACGATATTCGCTCGAATGCGAATTTCAATCCTTGCTGGTCAATCTAACCCGCCTTGCGAATGGTTGGCCAGCACAAGGTATTCAGTTTTTTATAGATAGATAAGATAGATAAGATAGATAGATTGATTGATACAGTATAGTGCCTTTTTTTGTGTCAATGTGTATCGAGAACATATTATCACACCTCTTTTCTTATTTTTTTAGGTAACTGCAAACTTCGATTCAAGACAACGATCAATGACGAAGTACCGACACAGGAGACACAAGACAGGTAATTAATAATATTAATTACTGATAATATGTACCCGGTATACATTCACACTAAAAAACGTGTCTAGCCAATCCATAGGCCATAGGCCCTTGTTCAGGTTGACTTGCTCGGATGTGAATTTGAATCCTTGCCGGTCACCCTAACCCCGCCTTGCGAATGATTTGCCGGCACCAGCCATACAGTTTTTTATAGATAGATAAGATAGATAAGATAGATAGATACGATATTCGCTCGGATGCGAATTTCAATCCTTGCCGGTCAATCTAACCCGCCTTGCGAATGGTTGGCCGGTACCAGGTATTCAGTTTTTTATAGATAGATAAGATAGATAGATAAGATAGATAGATACGATATTCGCTCGAATGCGAATTTCAATCCTTGCTGGTCAATCTAACCCGCCTTGCGAATGGTTGGCCGGTACCAGGTATTCAGTTTTTTATAGATAGATAAGATAGATAGATACGATATTCGTTCGAATGCGAATTTCAATCCTTGCTGGTCAATCTAACCCGCCTTGCGAATGGTTGGCCGGTACCAGGTATTCAGTTTTTTATAGATAGATAAGATAGATAGATAAGATAGATAGATACGATATTCGCTCGAATGCGAATTTCAATCCTTGCTGGTCAATCTAACCCGCCTTGCAAATGGTTGGCCAGCACAAGGTATTCAGTTTTTTATAGATAGATAAGATAGATAAGATAGATAGATAGATTGATTGATACAGTATAGTGCCTTTTTTTGTGTCAATGTGTATCGAGAACATATTATCACACCTCTTTTCTTATTTTTTTAGGTAACTGCAAACTTCGATTCAAGACAACGATCAATGACGAAGTACCGACACAGGAGACACAAGACAGGTAATTAATAATATTAATTACTGATAATATGTACCCGGTATACATTCACACTAAAAAACGTGTCTAGCCAATCCATAGGCCATAGGCCCTTGTTCAGGTTGACTTGCTCGGATGTGAATTTGAATCCTTGCCGGTCACCCTAACCCCGCCTTGCGAATGATTTGCCGGCACCAGCCATACAGTTTTTTATAGATAGATAAGATAGATAAGATAGATACGATATTCGCTCGGATGCGAATTTCAATCCTTGCCGGTCAATCTAACCCGCCTTGCGAATGGTTGGCCGGTACCAGGTATTCAGTTTTTTATAGATAGATAAGATAGATAGATAAGATAGATAGATACGATATTCGCTCGAATGCGAATTTCAATCCTTGCTGGTCAATCTAACCCGCCTTGCGAATGGTTGGCCGGTACCAGGTATTCAGTTTTTTATAGATAGATAAGATAGATAGATACGATATTCGCTCAAATGCGAATTTCAATCCTTGCTGGTCAATCTAACCCGCCTTGCGAATGGTTGGCTGGTACCAGGTATTCAGTTTTTTATAGATAGATAAGATAGATAGATAAGATAGATAGATACGATATTCGCTCGAATGCGAATTTCAATCCTTGCTGGTCAATCTAACCCGCCTTGCGAATGGTTGGCCAGCACAAGGTATTCAGTTTTTTATAGATAGATAAGATAGATAAGATAGATAGATAGATTGATTGATACAGTATAGTGCCTTTTTTTGTGTCAATGTGTATCGAGAACATATTATCACACCTCTTTTCTTATTTTTTTAGGTAACTGCAAACTTCGATTCAAGACAACGATCAATGACGAAGTACCGACACAGGAGACACAAGACAGGTAATTAATAATATTAATTACTGATAATATGTACCCGGTATACATTCACACTAAAAAACGTGTCTAGCCAATCCATAGGCCATAGGCCCTTGTTCAGGTTGACTTGCTCGGATGTGAATTTGAATCCTTGCCGGTCACCCTAACCCCGCCTTGCGAATGATTTGCCGGCACCAGCCATACAGTTTTTTATAGATAGATAAGATAGATAGATACAATATTCGCTCGGATGCGAATTTCAATCCTTGCCGGTCAATCTAACCCGCCTTGCGAATGGTTGGCCGGTACCAGGTATTCAGTTTTTTATAGATAGATAAGATAGATAGATAAGATAGATAGATACGATATTCGCTCGAATGCGAATTTCAATCCTTGCTGGTCAATCTAACCCGCCTTGCGAATGGTTGGCCGGTACCAGGTATTCAGTTTTTTATAGATAGATAAGATAGATAGATACGATATTCGCTCGAATGCGAATTTCAATCCTTGCTGGTCAATCTAACCCGCCTTGCGAATGGTTGGCCGGTACCAGGTATTCAGTTTTTTATAGATAGATAAGATAGATAGATAAGATAGATAGATACGATATTCGCTCGAATGCGAATTTCAATCCTTGCTGGTCAATCTAACCCGCCTTGCGAATGGTTGGCCGGTACCAGGTATTCAGTTTTTTATAGATAGATAAGATAGATAAGATAGATAGATAAGATATTCGCTCGGATGCGAATTTCAATCCTTGCCGGTCAATCTAACCCGCCTTGCGAATGGTTGGCCAGCAAGGGTATTCAGTTTTTTATAGATAGATAAGATAGATAAGATAGATAGATTGATTGATACAGTATAGTGCCTTTTTTTGTGTCAATGTGTATCGAGAACATATTATCACACCTCTTTTCTTATTTTTTTAGGTAACTGCAAACTTCGATTCAAGACAACGATCAATGACGAAGTACCGACACAGGAGACACAAGACAGGTAATTAATAATATTAATTACTGATAATATGTACCCGGTATACATTCACACTAAAAAACGTGTCTAGCCAATCCATAGGCCATAGGCCCTTGTTCAGGTTGACTTGCTCGGATGTGAATTTGAATCCTTGCCGGTCACCCTAACCCCGCCTTGCGAATGATTTGCCGGCACCAGCCATACAGTTTTTTATAGATAGATAAGATAGATAAGATAGATAGATACGATATTCGCTCGGATGCGAATTTCAATCCTTGCCGGTCAATCTAACCCGCCTTGCGAATGGTTGGCCGGTACCAGGTATTCAGTTTTTTATAGATAGACAAGATAGATAGATAAGATAGATAGATACGATATTCGCTCGAATGCGAATTTCAATCCTTGCTGGTCAATCTAACCCGCCTTGCGAATGGTTGGCCGGTACCAGGTATTCAGTTTTTTATAGATAGATAAGATAGATAAGATAGATAGATACGATATTCGCTCGGATGCGAATTTCAATCCTTGCCGGTCAATCTAACCCGCCTTGCGAATGGTTGGCCGGTACCAGGTATTCAGTTTTTTATAGATAGATAAGATAGATAGATAAGATAGATATATACGATATTCGCTCGAATGCGAATTTCAATCCTTGCTGGTCAATCTAACCCGCCTTGCGAATGGTTGGCCGGTACCAGGTATTCAGTTTTTTATAGATAGATAAGATAGATAAGATAGATAGATACGATATTCGCTCGAATGCGAATTTCAATCCTTGCTGGTCAATCTAACCCGCCTTGCGAATGGTTGGCCGGTACCAGGTATTCAGTTTTTTATAGATAGATAAGATAGATAAGATAGATAGAGAAGATATTCGCTCGGATGCGAATTTCAATCCTTGCCGGTCAATCTAACCCGCCTTGCGAATGGTTGGCCAGCACAAGGTATTCAGTTTTTTATAGATAGATAAGATAGATAAGATAGATAGATAGATTGATTGATACAGTATAGTGCCTTTTTTTGTGTCAATGTGTATCGAGAACATATTATCACACCTCTTTTCTTATTTTTTTAGGTAACTGCAAACTTCGATTCAAGACAACGATCAATGACGAAGTACCGACACAGGAGACACAAGACAGGTAATTAATAATATTAATTACTGATAATATGTACCCGGTATACATTCACACTAAAAAACGTGTCTAGCCAATCCATAGGCCATAGGCCCTTGTTCAGGTTGACTTGCTCGGATGTGAATTTGAATCCTTGCCGGTCACCCTAACCCCGCCTTGCGAATGATTTGCCGGCACCAGCCATACAGTTTTTTATAGATAGATAAGATAGATAAGATAGATAGATACGATATTCGCTCGGATGCGAATTTCAATCCTTGCCGGTCAATCTAACCCGCCTTGCGAATGGTTGGCCGGTACCAGGTATTCAGTTTTTTATAGATAGATAAGATAGATAGATAAGATAGATAGATACGATATTCGCTCGAATGCGAATTTCAATCCTTGCTGGTCAATCTAACCCGCCTTGCGAATGGTTGGCCGGTACCAGGTATTCAGTTTTTTATAGATAGATAAGATAGATAGATACGATATTCGCTCGAATGCGAATTTCAATCCTTGCTGGTCAATCTAACCCGCCTTGCGAATGGTTGGCCGGTACCAGGTATTCAGTTTTTTATAGATAGATAAGATAGATAGATACGATATTCGCTCGAATGCGAATTTCAATCCTTGCTGGTCAATCTAACCCGCCTTGCGAATGGTTGGCCGGTACCAGGTATTCAGTTTTTTATAGATAGATAAGATAGATAGATAAGATAGATAGATACGATATTCGCTCGAATGCGAATTTCAATCCTTGCTGGTCAATCTAACCCGCCTTGCGAATGGTTGGCCAGCACAAGGTATTCAGTTTTTTATAGATAGATAAGATAGATAAGATAGATAGATAGATTGATTGATACAGTATAGTGCCTTTTTTTGTGTCAATGTGTATCGAGAACATATTATCACACCTCTTTTCTTATTTTTTTAGGTAACTGCAAACTTCGATTCAAGACAACGATCAATGACGAAGTACCGACACAGGAGACACAAGACAGGTAATTAATAATATTAATTACTGATAATATGTACCCGGTATACATTCACACTAAAAAACGTGTCTAGCCAATCCATAGGCCATAGGCCCTTGTTCAGGTTGACTTGCTCGGATGTGAATTTGAATCCTTGCCGGTCACCCTAACCCCGCCTTGCGAATGATTTGCCGGCACCAGCCATACAGTTTTTTATAGATAGATAAGATAGATAAGATAGATAGATACGATATTCGCTCGGATGCGAATTTCAATCCTTGCCGGTCAATCTAACCCGCCTTGCGAATGGTTGGCCGGTACCAGGTATTCAGTTTTTTATAGATAGATAAGATAGATAGATAAGATAGATAGATACGATATTCGCTCGAATGCGAATTTCAATCCTTGCTGGTCAATCTAACCCGCCTTGCGAATGGTTGGCCGGTACCAGGTATTCAGTTTTTTATAGATAGATAAGATAGATAGATACGATATTCGCTCGAATGCGAATTTCAATCCTTGCTGGTCAATCTAACCCGCCTTGCGAATGGTTGGCCGGTACCAGGTATTCAGTTTTTTATAGATAGATAAGATAGATAGATAAGATAGATAGATACGATATTCGCTCGAATGCGAATTTCAATCCTTGCTGGTCAATCTAACCCGCCTTGCGAATGGTTGGCCAGCACAAGGTATTCAGTTTTTTATAGATAGATAAGATAGATAAGATAGATAGATTGATTGATACAGTATAGTGCCTTTTTTTGTGTCAATGTGTATCGAGAACATATTATCACACCTCTTTTCTTATTTTTTTAGGTAACTGCAAACTTCGATTCAAGACAACGATCAATGACGAAGTACCGACACAGGAGACACAAGACAGGTAATTAATAATATTAATTACTGATAATATGTACCCGGTATACATTCACACTAAAAAACGTGTCTAGCCAATCCATAGGCCATAGGCCCTTGTTCAGGTTGACTTGCTCGGATGTGAATTTGAATCCTTGCCGGTCACCCTAACCCCGCCTTGCGAATGATTTGCCGGCACCAGCCATACAGTTTTTTATAGATAGATAAGATAGATAAGATAGATAGATACGATATTCGCTCGGATGCGAATTTCAATCCTTGCCGGTCAATCTAACCCGCCTTGCGAATGGTTGGCCGGTACCAGGTATTCAGTTTTTTATAGATAGATAAGATAGATAGATAAGATAGATAGATACGATATTCGCTCGAATGCGAATTTCAATCCTTGCTGGTCAATCTAACCCGCCTTGCGAATGGTTGGCCGGTACCAGGTATTCAGTTTTTTATAGATAGATAAGATAGATAGATACGATATTCGCTCGAATGCGAATTTCAATCCTTGCTGGTCAATCTAACCCGCCTTGCGAATGGTTGGCCGGTACCAGGTATTCAGTTTTTTATAGATAGATAAGATAGATAGATAAGATAGATAGATACGATATTCGCTCGAATGCGAATTTCAATCCTTGCTGGTCAATCTAACCCGCCTTGCAAATGGTTGGCCAGCACAAGGTATTCAGTTTTTTATAGATAGATAAGATAGATAAGATAGATAGATAGATTGATTGATACAGTATAGTGCCTTTTTTTGTGTCAATGTGTATCGAGAACATATTATCACACCTCTTTTCTTATTTTTTTAGGTAACTGCAAACTTCGATTCAAGACAACGATCAATGACGAAGTACCGACACAGGAGACACAAGACAGGTAATTAATAATATTAATTACTGATAATATGTACCCGGTATACATTCACACTAAAAAACGTGTCTAGCCAATCCATAGGCCATAGGCCCTTGTTCAGGTTGACTTGCTCGGATGTGAATTTGAATCCTTGCCGGTCACCCTAACCCCGCCTTGCGAATGATTTGCCGGCACCAGCCATACAGTTTTTTATAGATAGATAAGATAGATAAGATAGATACGATATTCGCTCGGATGCGAATTTCAATCCTTGCCGGTCAATCTAACCCGCCTTGCGAATGGTTGGCCGGTACCAGGTATTCAGTTTTTTATAGATAGATAAGATAGATAGATAAGATAGATAGATACGATATTCGCTCGAATGCGAATTTCAATCCTTGCTGGTCAATCTAACCCGCCTTGCGAATGGTTGGCCGGTACCAGGTATTCAGTTTTTTATAGATAGATAAGATAGATAGATACGATATTCGCTCAAATGCGAATTTCAATCCTTGCTGGTCAATCTAACCCGCCTTGCGAATGGTTGGCTGGTACCAGGTATTCAGTTTTTTATAGATAGATAAGATAGATAGATAAGATAGATAGATACGATATTCGCTCGAATGCGAATTTCAATCCTTGCTGGTCAATCTAACCCGCCTTGCGAATGGTTGGCCAGCACAAGGTATTCAGTTTTTTATAGATAGATAAGATAGATAAGATAGATAGATAGATTGATTGATACAGTATAGTGCCTTTTTTTGTGTCAATGTGTATCGAGAACATATTATCACACCTCTTTTCTTATTTTTTTAGGTAACTGCAAACTTCGATTCAAGACAACGATCAATGACGAAGTACCGACACAGGAGACACAAGACAGGTAATTAATAATATTAATTACTGATAATATGTACCCGGTATACATTCACACTAAAAAACGTGTCTAGCCAATCCATAGGCCATAGGCCCTTGTTCAGGTTGACTTGCTCGGATGTGAATTTGAATCCTTGCCGGTCACCCTAACCCCGCCTTGCGAATGATTTGCCGGCACCAGCCATACAGTTTTTTATAGATAGATAAGATAGATAAGATAGATAGATACAATATTCGCTCGGATGCGAATTTCAATCCTTGCCGGTCAATCTAACCCGCCTTGCGAATGGTTGGCCGGTACCAGGTATTCAGTTTTTTATAGATAGATAAGATAGATAGATAAGATAGATAGATACGATATTCGCTCGAATGCGAATTTCAATCCTTGCTGGTCAATCTAACCCGCCTTGCGAATGGTTGGCCGGTACCAGGTATTCAGTTTTTTATAGATAGATAAGATAGATAGATACGATATTCGCTCGAATGCGAATTTCAATCCTTGCTGGTCAATCTAACCCGCCTTGCGAATGGTTGGCCGGTACCAGGTATTCAGTTTTTTATAGATAGATAAGATAGATAGATAAGATAGATAGATACGATATTCGCTCGAATGCGAATTTCAATCCTTGCTGGTCAATCTAACCCGCCTTGCGAATGGTTGGCCGGTACCAGGTATTCAGTTTTTTATAGATAGATAAGATAGATAAGATAGATAGATAAGATATTCGCTCGGATGCGAATTTCAATCCTTGCCGGTCAATCTAACCCGCCTTGCGAATGGTTGGCCAGCAAGGGTATTCAGTTTTTTATAGATAGATAAGATAGATAAGATAGATAGATTGATTGATACAGTATAGTGCCTTTTTTTGTGTCAATGTGTATCGAGAACATATTATCACACCTCTTTTCTTATTTTTTTAGGTAACTGCAAACTTCGATTCAAGACAACGATCAATGACGAAGTACCGACACAGGAGACACAAGACAGGTAATTAATAATATTAATTACTGATAATATGTACCCGGTATACATTCACACTAAAAAACGTGTCTAGCCAATCCATAGGCCATAGGCCCTTGTTCAGGTTGACTTGCTCGGATGTGAATTTGAATCCTTGCCGGTCACCCTAACCCCGCCTTGCGAATGATTTGCCGGCACCAGCCATACAGTTTTTTATAGATAGATAAGATAGATAAGATAGATAGATACGATATTCGCTCGGATGCGAATTTCAATCCTTGCCGGTCAATCTAACCCGCCTTGCGAATGGTTGGCCGGTACCAGGTATTCAGTTTTTTATAGATAGACAAGATAGATAGATAAGATAGATAGATACGATATTCGCTCGAATGCGAATTTCAATCCTTGCTGGTCAATCTAACCCGCCTTGCGAATGGTTGGCCGGTACCAGGTATTCAGTTTTTTATAGATAGATAAGATAGATAAGATAGATAGATACGATATTCGCTCGGATGCGAATTTCAATCCTTGCCGGTCAATCTAACCCGCCTTGCGAATGGTTGGCCGGTACCAGGTATTCAGTTTTTTATAGATAGATAAGATAGATAGATAAGATAGATATATACGATATTCGCTCGAATGCGAATTTCAATCCTTGCTGGTCAATCTAACCCGCCTTGCGAATGGTTGGCCGGTACCAGGTATTCAGTTTTTTATAGATAGATAAGATAGATAAGATAGATAGATACGATATTCGCTCGAATGCGAATTTCAATCCTTGCTGGTCAATCTAACCCGCCTTGCGAATGGTTGGCCGGTACCAGGTATTCAGTTTTTTATAGATAGATAAGATAGATAAGATAGATAGAGAAGATATTCGCTCGGATGCGAATTTCAATCCTTGCCGGTCAATCTAACCCGCCTTGCGAATGGTTGGCCAGCACAAGGTATTCAGTTTTTTATAGATAGATAAGATAGATAAGATAGATAGATAGATTGATTGATACAGTATAGTGCCTTTTTTGTGTCAATGTGTATCGAGAACATATTATCACACCTCTTTTCTTATTTTTTTAGGTAACTGCAAACTTCGATTCAAGACAACGATCAATGACGAAGTACCGACACAGGAGACACAAGACAGGTAATTAATAATATTAATTACTGATAATATGTACCCGGTATACATTCACACTAAAAAACGTGTCTAGCCAATCCATAGGCCATAGGCCCTTGTTCAGGTTGACTTGCTCGGATGTGAATTTGAATCCTTGCCGGTCACCCTAACCCCGCCTTGCGAATGATTTGCCGGCACCAGCCATACAGTTTTTTATAGATAGATAAGATAGATAAGATAGATAGATACGATATTCGCTCGGATGCGAATTTCAATCCTTGCCGGTCAATCTAACCCGCCTTGCGAATGGTTGGCCGGTACCAGGTATTCAGTTTTTTATAGATAGATAAGATAGATAGATAAGATAGATAGATACGATATTCGCTCGAATGCGAATTTCAATCCTTGCTGGTCAATCTAACCCGCCTTGCGAATGGTTGGCCGGTACCAGGTATTCAGTTTTTTATAGATAGATAAGATAGATAGATACGATATTCGCTCGAATGCGAATTTCAATCCTTGCTGGTCAATCTAACCCGCCTTGCGAATGGTTGGCCGGTACCAGGTATTCAGTTTTTTATAGATAGATAAGATAGATAGATACGATATTCGCTCGAATGCGAATTTCAATCCTTGCTGGTCAATCTAACCCGCCTTGCGAATGGTTGGCCGGTACCAGGTATTCAGTTTTTTATAGATAGATAAGATAGATAGATAAGATAGATAGATACGATATTCGCTCGAATGCGAATTTCAATCCTTGCTGGTCAATCTAACCCGCCTTGCGAATGGTTGGCCAGCACAAGGTATTCAGTTTTTTATAGATAGATAAGATAGATAAGATAGATAGATAGATTGATTGATACAGTATAGTGCCTTTTTTTGTGTCAATGTGTATCGAGAACATATTATCACACCTCTTTTCTTATTTTTTTAGGTAACTGCAAACTTCGATTCAAGACAACGATCAATGACGAAGTACCGACACAGGAGACACAAGACAGGTAATTAATAATATTAATTACTGATAATATGTACCCGGTATACATTCACACTAAAAAACGTGTCTAGCCAATCCATAGGCCATAGGCCCTTGTTCAGGTTGACTTGCTCGGATGTGAATTTGAATCCTTGCCGGTCACCCTAACCCCGCCTTGCGAATGATTTGCCGGCACCAGCCATACAGTTTTTTATAGATAGATAAGATAGATAAGATAGATAGATACGATATTCGCTCGGATGCGAATTTCAATCCTTGCCGGTCAATCTAACCCGCCTTGCGAATGGTTGGCCGGTACCAGGTATTCAGTTTTTTATAGATAGATAAGATAGATAGATAAGATAGATAGATACGATATTCGCTCGAATGCGAATTTCAATCCTTGCTGGTCAATCTAACCCGCCTTGCGAATGGTTGGCCGGTACCAGGTATTCAGTTTTTTATAGATAGATAAGATAGATAGATACGATATTCGCTCGAATGCGAATTTCAATCCTTGCTGGTCAATCTAACCCGCCTTGCGAATGGTTGGCCGGTACCAGGTATTCAGTTTTTTATAGATAGATAAGATAGATAGATAAGATAGATAGATACGATATTCGCTCGAATGCGAATTTCAATCCTTGCTGGTCAATCTAACCCGCCTTGCGAATGGTTGGCCAGCACAAGGTATTCAGTTTTTTATAGATAGATAAGATAGATAAGATAGATAGATACGATATTCGCTCGAATGCGAATTTCAATCCTTGCTGGTCAATCTAACCCGCCTTGCGAATGGTTGGCCAGCACAAGGTATTCAGTTTTTTATAGATAGATAAGATAGATAAGATAGATAGATAGATTGATTGATTGATACAGTATAGTGCCTTTTTTTGTGTCAATGTGTATCGAGAACATATTATCACACCTCTTTTCTTATTTTTTTAGGTAACTGCAAACTTCGATTCAAGACAACGATCAATGACGAAGTACCGACACAGGAGACACAAGACAGGTAATTAATAATATTAATTACTGATAATATGTACCCGGTATACATTCACACTAAAAAACGTGTCTAGCCAATCCATAGGCCATAGGCCCTTGTTCAGGTTGACTTGCTCGGATGTGAATTTGAATCCTTGCCGGTCACCCTAACCCCGCCTTGCGAATGATTTGCCGGCACCAGCCATACAGTTTTTTATAGATAGATAAGATAGATAAGATAGATACGATATTCGCTCGGATGCGAATTTCAATCCTTGCCGGTCAATCTAACCCGCCTTGCGAATGGTTGGCCGGTACCAGGTATTCAGTTTTTTATAGATAGATAAGATAGATAGATAAGATAGATAGATACGATATTCGCTCGAATGCGAATTTCAATCCTTCCTGGTCAATCTAACCCGCCTTGCGAATGGTTGGCCGGTACCAGGTATTCAGTTTTTTATAGATAGATAAGATAGATAGATAAGATAGATAGATACGATATTCG
>NW_028142435.1:0-67218 GCF_055691185.1 Crinia signifera
TGTCGACATGGGTTTAGGTCGACACAGTGCTAGGTCGACATGGGTTAGGTCGGAAGGTCGACATGTTTTCTTTTACAGTTTTTTGAGCCGACAGGCAGTAGTTCATGCCCTAACATCCACTAGGGCATGGTGGGAGAATAAAATAGTGTGCCCGAGAGGGGCGTGGCTTCGGCGGACATGGAGTAGCTGCTTCCAACCTGAGCTCTCCGTCCCCGATATCCTGTATCTATATCCTGCATGCACTTATACTGCTCCTGGACCACACTGCTGGTGGGGGAATATCCCCAGAACAGATTAAGCCCCATCTCGTTCCTGTACCTGGTGTGCGGCCTGACTTACAGCCGAGGGAGCCTGCCGGAGGTCACGCAGGGAGCCGCGGACGCCATTTTCTTTCCCCTGCCAGGTGCCGCTGTCGTGTGTGCCCTGCGTGTCTTCCTCTTCACGGACAGGAGGCGCGCTACTGCGGAGGGACGCCGCCGGGCTACTGTGTGTGTGCTGCCTGTCCGGGTGAGTCTGTTTGGCCGCCCTCTCTCCCCCGTTTGCTGTGCGCCTGGAAGGGCGCCTCCTGCCACCCCCGTCCTGCCCTCCAGGCTGCTGGGATCTACAGCGCGTCACGGCGCCTGAATTTGCTGGTCAGCCATCTTGGCCGGGGGGGTCCCAGCAGGTCTGCCATCATAATCTACCTCTCCTGTGTTTGAGTCTGGGACTGCCTGCATTTACTGTGAATACATTAACACCGCTTGTAGCAAGTCTTGATTTATAACTGTCACTGCTCTGAGAGTGATATAAAATCTCATACTAGCCAGATCCTTTAGTGCTACAAGGTAATTTAGACAATATCCTGCTGACACCTATGGTACACACTGGTGGTGTGCTAGCCACCACCATTTTGCCATTGCTTTCCATATTGAGTATCATCTAACTTTCTAGGATGTCAGGCTTTGTGCAACAAATCCTCCAGGCCATCAATTCCTCCACTCAGAGGCTACTTGCCAAACTTGATACTATGGTGGGTGCACCTATAACTCCTGAAAATATGACCTCTGTGTCATCTGCGCTAGATTGGCAACAGGACCCTCCTGTCAGGGAGGTAGTGTCTTCTTCATCCACTACTCTCTTTTCAACTCCTGCAGATGAGGAATCTATAAAAATCAGTTCTGCAGCTGCAACAATGGATCCAACCTGCCAAATAGAGGCTTCTAACACTGCCTCTGCTACTGTTACGGTACCAGCTGTTGCGGCCTCTTCGGAGCTCCGTTGTACGACTCTCGCAGTGACACTACAGCTACGAAAACCCCTCTGCACCTACTCCTTACATCTATTTCCATATTTCTGGATTGATGGGACACTCCTGGATCTCTTGTCCATGTACTTTCGGCTCCTATGTGCATGTCCTTGGGTGTACGATGGAGGGACTGTTGTCTTTAAGACTCTGCGGGGGAGGAGGGCCTGGCCCGACTAATATTTTTCATACTCTTACGCTCCAAAATATCTTCGTTGTTAACTGAGGCTTGGCCGGTTTAATACTTTCATCTCCTGTGCTTTTACATGTCTGCTGGTTTAGTGACCGTTTTGTATGTTTCCATGATATATAACTTTCGCAGATTCTACTTTGTTGCCTAATACTGAGACGGGATCATTTTATATTGTAATTATGCTGCAGCATCCTTGCTATACTAGTTAATAATTACAGCCATTGCCCCATTTAGCCCATTCGCCTATTATCCGACCATATGGGGGGGGGGGGGGGAAGGGGTGAATTAGGATTTTAGGCTAGGTTAGCTAATATAAGCTGAAGGCCACTAATTTATCCCCTCTTAGTAATAGTAGTATAGACAGTTAGGAAGAGGAGGGTAGGTTGTTCGGGATCCAGGTATACCTAGGTTGGGGTTAGGTCATACAGGGTGGGGGTATTTTGGGAAGGTTTATTTTGGGTTTTTGGGGGGGTTTTGCTTTGGGTAGGTTAGGTATTATATTCAAGATAGTGGGTTACTTATTTTTACATTTTATTTTACTCCCCTTGTCTGACCAGACCTACAATTCTGCAATAATAATTTCTCCTAGTCTAGTAACTTCTTAGCTGGGAAATATACTGTCCTATCAGACTATATCCGCTCTGTCATACTTTTTATTATATTGTGGTGTGGTATTTCACTCTGTATGTATATGTGTCATATACTCGGTAGTACCTAGAACCCAGATGGCGCCTTTGGGCAATAGGGCTCGATATATCCTGCATTAGAGAGTTTTTTTTTTTTTTTTTTTACTTTCTATGTCCACAAACAATACCCTTATTTTTACCCTTGCTTTCATGCATCATTGCAGTATCAACGTTACCCTAGCTGCACTTTTTTGTATTTAGTATCATGTACTAAACTGGATTTCACTGTCTGTGTCTACAAACTATTGCCTGTAACGGGAGTTTATGTTGCATTACTAAAAATTTCAATAAAAATTATTGAATTAAAAAAAAATAGTGTGCCCGAAGCATCGCAAGGGCTTCGGTTGACTTCCAACTGTGTTCATGTTCACAGTGTCGACATTCGGGTAAAAAACCATGTTGACCTTTCCGACCTGTCGACCCAACGGTGTCGACTTAATGACTGCGCGTCTCTGCACTTCCCCCTTATACAACACTGCTGGTGTCTGCAGATCTGATTGTTACTGGGTTATGGTGAATGTCATATGCTGCAGATCTGATTGTTACTGACGCTTATAGTTTCCAAACCTATAAGCGTTGCCTGAAAACTCATCTCTTCAGGCAAGCTTATCAAATTCCAGAACCAGTCACAGAACCTTGCATTCTGGTGGAATCGAGGCAATAAAGAATACAGTATCTATCCTTATGTATCA
The DNA here is from genome assembly GCF_055691185.1 of Crinia signifera. Taxonomy (NCBI): domain Eukaryota; kingdom Metazoa; phylum Chordata; class Amphibia; order Anura; family Myobatrachidae; genus Crinia; species Crinia signifera. Next base: position 2,854 of record NW_028142435.1, read on the forward strand.
ATGCCTATTTCCCTATAGATTGTAAGCTTGCGAGCAGGGCCCTCCTACCTTTTGACTGTCTTAAAAGTCCCTGTTTGTTGTATCACTATCTCCTTTTGTAAAGCGCAACGGAATATGCTGCGCTCTATAAGTAACTTAATAAAAATAAAATAAATGAAATACTGGGTATTTATTGTAATGATGATTATGTAATGTAGTGATGTAGTGCAGTGTGTAGCGGGATGTAATGTAGTACAGCATGGAGGGAGATAGTCATGTAGTGCGGCGTGTATATATACAGGGGCGTAGCTATGGTAAGGCAGCCCCAGCCATCGCGGGGGGAGCCGGTGTCACTGGGGCGCAGCAGGGTCACGGCACTCTCAAAGCCGAGCTCTGCTCAGTGCTCTGCTGCTGGGAGGAAGCTGGGTATATACTGTTGAGCCGCCTGTAGGTGGCGCTGCAGCGCACAGCTGAGCTCCTCGGCTGTCAGGAAGAAGCTCCTCTCTCTGTCTCAGGACATGGGGCTGCCTGATACACGGAGCTATGAATAGGTGACATGCTGATTTTACAGGTTTGTGTCCCTTGTTGTGGGTGCCAGTTGCAGGGGCATGGACAGGGGAAGAAAAGTGTGGGCACCATTAATGTAAGCTGGTGGCCCAGTGAGTACTATGTCTTGGTAGCTGCAGTGGGAAGGGGGAGGACTGGGTATATGGAAACTGGGTGCCCTCCATTGCTTGTGGGGGTTATTTGCTTTAGTATTGGTGTTTGTAAGTATGCTGTATGTGTGTATGTATGTATACTTTTTGTGTATGCTCTGTGTGTCTATAGCGTGTGTATGTTTATAAATATGCTGTATGTGTGCATGTTGTATGGTATCTGTGGTCGTATGCCATGTGTGTATGCTGTATGTGTGTGTGTATATGTAAATATGCTGTGTGTGTGCATGTATGGTATCTGTACCAGTATGCCATGTGTGTGTCCGTGTATGTCCTTTGTGTCTAAGGTATGTGTGCTTTAATGTCCTGTGTGTGAATGGTATGTGCGTGTGCGTGTGCGTGTCTGTATGGCATGTCCTGTGTGTATGTATGGCATGCGTGTGATTACTGTAGTGTGCATGTATGTTCTGTTTGTATGTATGTATGGTATGTGCGTGTATATTATGTGTGTCTGTATGGTATATGTGTGTGTTTGTGATGTGTGTCTGTATATATGGTATGTGTGCATGTATGTCCTGTTTGTATATATATATATGTATGGTATGTGCGTGTATGGTATGTGTGTATGGTATGTGTGCATGTATGCCCTGTGTGTCTGCTATCTATTAGCCCCTGGTCCCTGGATGCCAGCATTCAGTATAGCGTCACTAGCATCCCTAATGCCTTTAGAAGAGCGGCCGCTGAACTTGAAATGAGTTAGGATGCCAATGCCGTAATACTGACAGCTAGAATCCTGATTGGTGAGTATGAAGGAAAGAGCGGAGCGAGACAGCGAAACGCTATGGAGAGAGTGGGGGTGTGAAGGAGAGAGAAATAGAGAGACAGTGATGGAAAGAAAAATAAAGTGTCAGAGAGAGAGAGAGAATCGGACCCTTTATATATTTTGCAATGGGACCCACAAGGTTCTAGTTATGCTCCTGCACCCCAATTGTTTGCCCTGAGTTGCTGGCAGCAGCACCAGAGCACCCTGACCTATGATAGTTTCATAGTAGGTAAGGCTGAAAAAAGACTTGCGTCCATCTAGTTCAACCTGGTATAGATATCCATTGCTGATTTGGTAGGTTCTGGTATTTTACAGACAAATTATATTTCTTATTTGTACCCATGGATGTTTTCTCCAGTAAATGATTGTCCAACTTTGCCTTGAACGCATTTAATGAGCCAGCCGTTACCACCTCTCTGGGAAGAGAGTTCCAGAGTTTGACTGTTCTGACCGTAAAGAAATTCTTTCTACTAGCTGAATGAAATCTTTTTTCTTCTAATCTATACTCATGCCCTCGCGTCCTAGATTCCTTTCTAGTAGAAAATAGGGTGTGTGACAGTTCCTTATATTGGCCCTTGATATACTTGTACATATTGAGCATGTCCCCCATCATCCTTTTTCATCTCCCACAGCAGCAGCGTGTCTCCTGGGCAGCAGAACTTGCTGCTGCAGTGCAGACTCCACCCTTCCTGTCCTAGAGACCAACCAAGCTATCACACGCGCAAAGCCCAGGAGGAGCGGCCATCAAAAAGCACCCGTCGTGACCTTCAAGATAATGGTTGTGACCCACTGCCATCCTCGCGCTTCAGTGTCCTCTCCTGGCTGCAGTTCTAGCATCTGGTAAGATGTGTTTTGCTTGGTTTCGGGTCAGAAGATGGGGTAACTGGCGCTCATTTAGGGCACCCTCATATGTTTGTGTGTCAGGATGGTGCTCTCTTCCCAGAGGCTGCCCCGGTTCCTGCTGCTGGCCGTGCATGGGGTATAGAGGTGATGTCAATGGTGCCTGCAGCAGCACTGGAAATAACTTTCAATATGCCAGCTTAAAGTGCAATGTATGTACACTTCTAAACCTAGTAGCTTCTATACCCCTTCCCTACCCCCAGTACTGCCTATCCCTAATCCACCTTGGCCTCTCCCTAACCATACAGGAGCCGCTAGGCCGCAAGGCGGCCAATAGCGGCATTCGGGAGGCGGAGCCGCACGATGTACACAAACACCGTGCGGCTCCCTGCTGTCCGGGCTGGTTTCGCGTGTCGGTTTGTTTTTTTTGCCAAGACCCTTACCTGGACTACGTCGCGCTGGGACAGGTGAGTATGGTTTCCTTCCATAGGTTCCCACATGGATTTCTTCGGACTCCGGACCGCCGACGCCATCGCCGACAGGGATGCCGACAGGGATGCCGACATGGATACAGACACAGACCAGGACATCAGGACCAGGGCTACCTACGGGCTCAAGATAGGTAAGTATCAGTATGTATGTGTTATGGATGTATTAAACTTTTATTTTTCACGTGTGTCAGTGTGTTTATTGTACGATTTCTTTTACTGTGGAACTACAAGACCCAGCGGGCCCTTTAATGCCCCGCAGGCTGGGACTTGTGGTTCTCCAAGTCCCAGCTTGCGGTGGAGGCTTGCTGGGACTCATAGTTCACCAGTAAAAGACAATAGTTTTTATTCTATTTTTTACACCATTCCATCAGCCCGATGCCCACCGCCCAGAGGCATCGGGGATAGCACCAGGCCTTCAGCCTCGTCAGGTAAGTCCTGGAGGGGGGGGGGGCCCCCTTCATTGGGGGGGTCCCCACTCCCCCAGGGCCCCTGGCCAGGCTGACTGGTCGGTAGGGTTAATGCTTTGGCCGCGGGACCTTATATAATAAGTGTCCCCCGGCTGTGGCATTACCCTGCTGGCTGGTTGTGCCTGGGGCTAGTTCTTAAAATACGGGGGACCCCTAGTCATTTTGTCCCCCGTATTTTGGGAAACAGCCCCGGACCTGGAGCCTGGGGCTAGTTGTAAAAAATCAGGGAACCCCTATTTGTCGGGTTTCCTGATTTTTTTAATACCAGCCCCGGCTCCTTCAGCCTGGTGCTGGTTACGGCAGTGGGGGGGGGGACCCCATGCCGTTTTTTTTTTAACGGGTAAAGGGCTACCCCTTTCCCACTGCCAAAAAAATGGCTCTTACACGGTAAAAACACTGCTTTTTACCCAGTTAACAAATACCGGTATTTGTTACCCGTGTAAAGCAACCTGGAGCTTTCCCACTGCAGCTCTAACCGTTTAAAAAGGCTAAAAAAACGGCATTTTACCGCATAAAGCCTGCAGTGGGAAAGGGGCATTAGTTTTGTGTGCGCTTTGGAAAAGGGGTATGGCCACTGGAAAAGGGGGCATGTCTTTCAGTGAAGTGTACCACATCACATACACCACAATAGTAGGACTCCCTATACTATCTAGTACTAGTGCCCTTACACATTGTGCCACACAGTATGAGCCAAAATTCAAGGACAGCAAGGACAAAGGGACAGGGAGAGTGACAGCAGAGAGACAGTGGGAACACAGAGTGACAGCAGGGACACAGAGACGGCCACATATGTACTATATTGGGCATCATGGTACGTGGCATATGTATAATGCCCATTATACATATGCCGAACACTGTGAAGCCCATTCTACATATGCAGTACACCGTGATGCCCATTAAATATATATGCCCCACACCGTGATGGCCATTATACATATGCCGAACACTTTGATGCCCATTATACATATGCTACACACCGTGATGCTCATTACAGATATGCCACACACTGAGATACCCATTACATATTATGGCACATAAGCTTGATGCAAGGGTCTTCATACTCGATGCCAAGGGGGTTTACATGCTCCTAGCCAGGGGGAAGCAGTCTGACAGCCGGGCAGAAAGCGGTGTGCTGCCCGGCTGTCTAAATAGCGGGTCCGCAGTTGCTGCAGTGAAACAGTGTGACTGCCAGGCAGAATTGGTCGGCTGCTTGGCTGTCTTTAGAGCGGGTATGCAGCAGTTTGAAATCTCGCGCTGGGTCACCAGCCAATAGGAGCTGGCAGCCAATCAGGAGTGGCAGTGGTGTCTCATGATTGGCTGCCAGGCCGCAAGCTCCTATAGACTGCCGGACTGGCGCAACATTTCAAACTGCTGCTTAGAACTGAACTTATAAAGGCAGGCGACAGGCAGTCCACCTCTTCTGTCCGGCTGACACTTTTCCCAGCAGCTGCTGCAGACCCGCTCTTTAGACAGCCAGGCAGCACATCCCTCTCTGCCCCTCTCTGCCCAGCTTCAATATGCGTATGCCAAAAAAAAAGAAGCAGTGCTCGAAGAAGGTGCGGGTATACTATACCGGTGAATGTGGCACCCCACAAGCTGGGGCACAAGTGCCAGCAGCATAAAGTAATGGAAACACTGTAAAAAGCATAAAGTAGCTGTGGCACTACAGGTGCCAGCATGACTGTGTATTAAAAAGTACTACTTGAGTTGCACAGAACTGAGCTTATATAGCTTGCAGCACAAAAGGGGTTAACAGCTCAGCTCACAGCAAGGCAGGTCAGTTTGCAAAAAGAAACATTGTTACAGAACTGACAAGTTTGCAGAAAAAGGTGGGAAATCCTGGATGGAATCTCTCCCTGGGAGTCTGACTGAGACAGGAGAGCAGAGTGAGAAGTGTGTAGTTGTTGACTGGTGAATGCTGAAGCTGGCAGAACCCTGAAGGCTGGGGAAAGCAGTGTGCCCTAAAGTGTATGGGGGGGCACAGACTGGCAGCATGCAGAGAGCACTGGTCAGTGAGGACAGCCTGTCAGCCCCATCAGCAAGTGTGCAGCTGCAAGGGTCAGAGAGTGGGCATGGCTGCACATTGCACCCCACACAACACCCCAGCTCCCCTAAAAAGCATTCAGCATGGCTGCACATTGCACCCCAACAACTAATGGGAAGAAAAAAACAACAACTGGCAAATATGCAAAATGACATTTAGGGGTGAGACAAAACCCAAAAGGGGTGCGCAGTGCAGGCATGCCTTTCAGGGAAGCTGGAGTGTGGTGAGGGGGATCCCGACATGCTTTGGGGCGTGACCCAGGGCCCCCATTTCAAAATGGCTGCAGTTTTTTTTTTTATGTCTTTTTTTTTGGGCTGCAGTCATTTTGAAATGGGGACACACAAACACGCCCAAAGAATGAATGGCACCCCACACAACACCCCAGCTCCCCTTAAAAGCATGCAGCATGGCTGCACATTGCACCAAGCACATGTTAAAATAAAAAACTTAAAGCAAACCCCCATAGCAAGTGCAATATTAGTGCATCACAATACTCACCTGCAAAAGAAAAGAAAAAATACACTCTGCTCTCTCCACGGGTGCTTGGGTCCTGGGAGAACCATTAGCATGCAGCACTCCACCCCTGCTGAAAACTAATGGCGAATGTACGCAGCAGGAAACTCGCTGATATGAGCGAGGAAGAGCGGGAATACATGCTCCCGCCCTCCCCCAGTCACCTGATACGCCAGATAGGCTGAGATTCACCGTTGGGGGCGGTGAATCTCAGCCACGTTGAATAGGCTGACTCGTCGAGTCCCGACGAATAGCCATGCTTGGAGAATCGCCGCTAAAAGCCGGCGAATTGTCGGCGAATAAAAAACTTGATTCGCCGTGGCCGGTGATAATTCTCATTGAATACCGCCCTATGTCCACTTGGATGGTAAAGAACTTTCACCTTTTTTTTTTTTTAAATGCGAACAGCTTGTGTCGACCCAAATCGGCATCTTCATGGTGAAAAAAGTCTCAGTCAAACTAGGTGTTTTATAGGGATGCAGTCAATTTACCGACGAACATTTGACCAACTGTTGTTATGTTGTTATACCAATGCCCATTGACCGACAGTCAAAATACCGAAACGGTTATTATACCGACATTAATTATGCCGACATGTTGAAAAGACAGACATGGTTAAAATCTTGATGTTAAATATGCCTACACATGCGTTTTCAAGCACTTTTTCCCCAAAACACTTTTTCATACTTTACCATCCCAATGCTCCTGGATTGGGAGTAGAATAGTGTGCTAAGCACAGTGAGGCACCGTGCCCGGAGCCTCTCCCTGGCTGTGGGGCCAGGTAAGAAACCCCCAGGGCAGCTGAGTAATGAGCCCCGGGGGCAGCTGCTCGGGACTTCCACAGGCAACCCGGCGTGTGACGATGTTTCCTTTTTTTTTTTTTTTTTTCTCAAGGTGCATGGATCACGGAGCATAGCTCTCTCCCCCCTGACACCCAGAAGTCCCAACGACGAGTACTGATTGGCCCACGGGCCATTCAGTCACATATAATGGCTGACCATCGATAGCTAAAACTATCGATGGTTATCCATCAAATAGTTTGCCACTATCAATGGCTGGGTGCAGAATCGCCATCGATGGCAACCATTGATGGCCTCTGTACCGATGGTCATCCCTAGTTACAGGCAGCAGCAGCATCACTCTCCCGAGTCCCTCCTCTTTTTCCTCAGCTGTGTGTTTAGTGCCGCCCACTTTCCTCCCCTTCCTTAGCAACAACCCGATAGTAAGACTTCCTGTGCTCTGCCTCTGCAGTGCTGAGCATTCTGCACACGTGGGTGGCTGTGTGCACTGGAGGAGCACTGCAGCCAGCAATACCAGCTCTCAGGTATGTGATATATGTGCTGGGGAGGGAGTAAGTGACATGTTAATATGTCCAGGGGGTTAATAATGTCATGGTAATGTGTTCTGGGAGGGTGAGGCCCAGGGGAGAGACATTTTAATGTGTTCTGGGAGGGGGGAGGGGGCTGACATGTGTGCAGGTGTTAGTGACATTTTAATGGGTGTTGTGGGGGTGACATGGTAATGTGTGCTAGGGGAGACTACATGTTGATGTGTGCTGGGGGCTGACCTCTCAATGGGTGCTTGGAGGGGCTGACATGTTAATGGGTGCAGGGGGGCTGACATGTTAATGGTTGCTGGGGGGGGGGGCTGACATGTTAATGGTTGCTAGGGGGGGGGGCTGACCGATATGGCTGCCTGCTGGATCCACTGGAGCCCCTCAGGCGCTTTCGGCTGCTTACTAGTAGCTATAGGCCAGATGAACTAGACTGCTGCTACTCCCCAAAAAAACTTCCAGAAATGCAACCATTGCTGTATAAGGGGAAATCAGTCACAGGGGGATACGGTCGCATTGTTGACAGCACTTAGGTTGACAGGTGTCTAGGTCGACATGGGTGAAGGTCGACAGGTATCAAGGTCGACATGGGTTTAGGTCGACACAGTGCTAGGTCGACATGGGTTAGGTCGAAAGGTCGACATGTTTTCTTTTACAGTTTTTTGAGCCGACAGGCAGTAGTTCATGCCCTAACATCCACTAGGGCATGGTGGGAGAATAAAATAGTGTGCCCGAGAGGGGCGTGGCTTCGGCGGACATGGAGTAGCTGCTTCCAACCTGAGCTCTCCGTCCCCGATATCCTGTATCTATATCCTGCATGCACTTATACTGCTCCTGGACCACACTGCTGGTGGGGGAATATCCCCAGAACAGATTAAGCCCCATCTCGTTCCTGTACCTGGTGTGCGGCCTGACTTACAGCCGAGGGAGCCTGCCGGAGGTCACGCAGGGAGCCGTGGACGCCATTTTCTTTCCCCTGCCAGGTGCCGCTGTCGTGTGTGCCCTGCGTGTCTTCCTCTTCACGGACAGGAGGCGCGCTACTGCGGAGGGACGCCGCCGGGCTACTGTGTGTGTGCTGCCTGTCCGGGTGAGTCTGTTTGGCCGCCCTCTCTCCCCCGTTTGCTGTGCGCCTGGAAGGGCGCCTCCTGCCACCCCCGTCCTGCCCTCCAGGCTGCTGGGATCTACAGCGCGTCACGGCGCCTGAATTTGCTGGTCAGCCATCTTGGCCGGGGGGGTCCCAGCAGGTCTGCCATCATAATCTACCTCTCCTGTGTTTGAGTCTGGGACTGCCTGCATTTACTGTGAATACATTAACACCGCTTGTAGCAAGTCTTGATTTATAACTGTCACTGCTCTGAGAGTGATATAAAATCTCATACTAGCCAGATCCTTTAGTGCTACAAGGTAATTTAGACAATATCCTGCTGACACCTATGGTACACACTGGTGGTGTGCTAGCCACCACCATTTTGCCATTGCTTTCCATATTGAGTATCATCTAACTTTCTAGGATGTCAGGCTTTGTGCAACAAATCCTCCAGGCCATCAATTCCTCCACTCAGAGGCTACTTGCCAAACTTGATACTATGGTGGGTGCACCTATAACTCCTGAAAATATGACCTCTGTGTCATCTGCGCTAGATTGGCAACAGGACCCTCCTGTCAGGGAGGTAGTGTCTTCTTCATCCACTACTCTCTTTTCAACTCCTGCAGATGAGGAATCTATAAAAATCAGTTCTGCAGCTGCAACAATGGATCCAACCTGCCAAATAGAGGCTTCTAACACTGCCTCTGCTACTGTTACGGTACCAGCTGTTGCGGCCTCTTCGGAGCTCCGTTGTACGACTCTCGCAGTGACACTACAGCTACGAAAACCCCTCTGCACCTACTCCTTACATCTATTTCCATATTTCTGGATTGATGGGACACTCCTGGATCTCTTGTCCATGTACTTTCGGCTCCTATGTGCATGTCCTTGGGTGTACGATGGAGGGACTGTTGTCTTTAAGACTCTGCGGGGGAGGAGGGCCTGGCCCGACTAATATTTTTCATACTCTTACGCTCCAAAATATCTTCGTTGTTAACTGAGGCTTGGCCGGTTTAATACTTTCATCTCCTGTGCTTTTACATGTCTGCTGGTTTAGTGACCGTTTTGTATGTTTCCATGATATATAACTTTCGCAGATTCTACTTTGTTGCCTAATACTGAGACGGGATCATTTTATATTGTAATTATGCTGCAGCATCCTTGCTATACTAGTTAATAATTACAGCCATTGCCCCATTTAGCCCATTCGCCTATTATCCGACCATATGGGGGGGGGGGGGGGGGGGGGGGGGGAAGGGGTGAATTAGGATTTTAGGCTAGGTTAGCTAATATAAGCTGAAGGCCACTAATTTATCCCCTCTTAGTAATAGTAGTATAGACAGTTAGGAAGAGGAGGGTAGGTTGTTCGGGATCCAGGTATACCTAGGTTGGGGTTAGGTCATACAGGGTGGGGGTATTTTGGGAAGGTTTATTTTGGGTTTTTGGGGGGGTTTTGCTTTGGGTAGGTTAGGTATTATATTCAAGATAGTGGGTTACTTATTTTTACATTTTATTTTACTCCCCTTGTCTGACCAGACCTACAATTCTGCAATAATAATTTCTCCTAGTCTAGTAACTTCTTAGCTGGGAAATATACTGTCCTATCAGACTATATCCGCTCTGTCATACTTTTTATTATATTGTGGTGTGGTATTTCACTCTGTATGTATATGTGTCATATACTCGGTAGTACCTAGAACCCAGATGGCGCCTTTGGGCAATAGGGCTCGATATATCCTGCATTAGAGAGTTTTTTTTTTTTTTTTTTACTTTCTATGTCCACAAACAATACCCTTATTTTTACCCTTGCTTTCATGCATCATTGCAGTATCAACGTTACCCTAGCTGCACTTTTTTGTATTTAGTATCATGTACTAAACTGGATTTCACTGTCTGTGTCTACAAACTATTGCCTGTAACGGGAGTTTATGTTGCATTACTAAAAATTTCAATAAAAATTATTGAATTAAAAAAAAATAGTGTGCCCGAAGCATCGCAAGGGCTTCGGTTGACTTCCAACTGTGTTCATGTTCACAGTGTCGACATTCGGGTAAAAAACCATGTTGACCTTTCCGACCTGTCGACCCAACGGTGTCGACTTAATGACTGCGCGTCTCTGCACTTCCCCCTTATACAACACTGCTGGTGTCTGCAGATCTGATTGTTACTGGGTTATGGTGAATGTCATATGCTGCAGATCTGATTGTTACTGACGCTTATAGTTTCCAAACCTATAAGCGTTGCCTGAAAACTCATCTCTTCAGGCAAGCTTATCAAATTCCAGAACCAGTCACAGAACCTTGCATTCTGGTGGAATCGAGGCAATAAAGAATACAGTATCTATCCTTATGTATCAATGCCTATTTCCCTATAGATTGTAAGCTTGCGAGCAGGGCCCTCCTACCTTTTGACTGTCTTAAAAGTCCCTGTTTGTTGTATCACTATCTCCTTTTGTAAAGCGCAACGGAATATGCTGCGCTCTATAAGTAACTTAATAAAAATAAAATAAATGAAATACTGGGTATTTATTGTAATGATGATTATGTAATGTAGTGATGTAGTGCAGTGTGTAGCGGGATGTAATGTAGTACAGCATGGAGGGAGATAGTCATGTAGTGCGGCGTGTATATATACAGGGGCGTAGCTATGGTAAGGCAGCCCCAGCCATCGCGGGGGGGAGCCGGTGTCACTGGGGCGCAGCAGGGTCACGGCACTCTCAAAGCCGAGCTCTGCTCAGTGCTCTGCTGCTGGGAGGAAGCTGGGTATATACTGTTGAGCCGCCTGTAGGTGGCGCTGCAGCGCACAGCTGAGCTCCTCGGCTGTCAGGAAGAAGCTCCTCTCTCTGTCTCAGGACATGGGGCTGCCTGATACACGGAGCTATGAATAGGTGACATGCTGATTTTACAGGTTTGTGTCCCTTGTTGTGGGTGCCAGTTGCAGGGGCATGGACAGGGGAAGAAAAGTGTGGGCACCATTAATGTAAGCTGGTGGCCCAGTGAGTACTATGTCTTGGTAGCTGCAGTGGGAAGGGGGAGGACTGGGTATATGGAAACTGGGTGCCCTCCATTGCTTGTGGGGGTTATTTGCTTTAGTATTGGTGTTTGTAAGTATGCTGTATGTGTGTATGTATGTATACTTTTTGTGTATGCTCTGTGTGTCTATAGCGTGTGTATGTTTATAAATATGCTGTATGTGTGCATGTTGTATGGTATCTGTGGTCGTATGCCATGTGTGTATGCTGTATGTGTGTGTGTATATGTAAATATGCTGTGTGTGTGCATGTATGGTATCTGTACCAGTATGCCATGTGTGTGTCCGTGTATGTCCTTTGTGTCTAAGGTATGTGTGCTTTAATGTCCTGTGTGTGAATGGTATGTGCGTGTGCGTGTCTGTATGGCATGTCCTGTGTGTATGTATGGCATGCGTGTGATTACTGTAGTGTGCATGTATGTTCTGTTTGTATGTATGTATGGTATGTGCGTGTATATTATGTGTGTCTGTATGGTATATGTGTGTGTTTGTGATGTGTGTCTGTATATATGGTATGTGTGCATGTATGTCCTGTTTGTATATATATATGTATGGTATGTGCGTGTATGGTATGTGTGTATGGTATGTGTGCATGTATGCCCTGTGTGTCTGCTATCTATTAGCCCCTGGTCCCTGGATGCCAGCATTCAGTATAGCGTCACTAGCATCCCTAATGCCTTTAGAAGAGCGGCCGCTGAACTTGAAATGAGTTAGGATGCCAATGCCGTAATACTGACAGCTAGAATCCTGATTGGTGAGTATGAAGGAAAGAGCGGAGCGAGACAGCGAAACGCTATGGAGAGAGTGGGGGTGTGAAGGAGAGAGAAATAGAGAGACAGTGATGGAAAGAAAAATAAAGTGTCAGAGAGAGAGAGAGAATCGGACCCTTTATATATTTTGCAATGGGACCCACAAGGTTCTAGTTATGCTCCTGCACCCCAATTGTTTGCCCTGAGTTTCTGGCAGCAGCACCAGAGCACCCTGACCTATGATAGTTTCATAGTAGGTAAGGCTGAAAAAAGACTTGCGTCCATCTAGTTCAACCTGGTATAGATATCCATTGCTGATTTGGTAGGTTCTGGTATTTTACAGACAAATTATATTTCTTATTTGTACCCATGGATGTTTTCTCCAGTAAATGATTGTCCAACTTTGCCTTGAACGCATTTAATGAGCCAGCCGTTACCACCTCTCTGGGAAGAGAGTTCCAGAGTTTGACTGTTCTGACCGTAAAGAAATTCTTTCTACTAGCTGAATGAAATCTTTTTTCTTCTAATCTATACTCATGCCCTCGCGTCCTAGATTCCTTTCTAGTAGAAAATAGGGTGTGTGACAGTTCCTTATATTGGCCCTTGATATACTTGTACATATTGAGCATGTCCCCCATCATCCTTTTTCATCTCCCACAGCAGCAGCGTGTCTCCTGGGCAGCAGAACTTGCTGCTGCAGTGCAGACTCCACCCTTCCTGTCCTAGAGACCAACCAAGCTATCACACGCGCAAAGCCCAGGAGGAGCGGCCATCAAAAAGCACCCGTCGTGACCTTCAAGATAATGGTTGTGACCCACTGCCATCCTCGCGCTTCAGTGTCCTCTCCTGGCTGCAGTTCTAGCATCTGGTAAGATGTGTTTTGCTTGGTTTCGGGTCAGAAGATGGGGTAACTGGCGCTCATTTAGGGCACCCTCATATGTTTGTGTGTCAGGATGGTGCTCTCTTCCCAGAGGCTGCCCCGGTTCCTGCTGCTGGCCGTGCATGGGGTATAGAGGTGATGTCAATGGTGCCTGCAGCAGCACTGGAAATAACTTTCAATATGCCAGCTTAAAGTGCAATGTATGTACACTTCTAAACCTAGTAGCTTCTATACCCCTTCCCTACCCCCAGTACTGCCTATCCCTAATCCACCTTGGCCTCTCCCTAACCATACAGGAGCCGCTAGGCCGCAAGGCGGCCAATAGCGGCATTCGGGAGGCGGAGCCGCACGATGTACACAAACACCGTGCGGCTCCCTGCTGTCCGGGCTGGTTTCGCGTGTCGGTTTGTTTTTTTTGCCAAGACCCTTACCTGGACTACGTCGCGCTGGGACAGGTGAGTATGGTTTCCTTCCATAGGTTCCCACATGGATTTCTTCGGACTCCGGACCGCCGACGCCATCGCCGACAGGGATGCCGACAGGGATGCCGACATGGATACAGACACAGACCAGGACATCAGGACCAGGGCTACCTACGGGCTCAAGATAGGTAAGTATCAGTATGTATGTGTTATGGATGTATTAAACTTTTATTTTTCACGTGTGTCAGTGTGTTTATTGTACGATTTCTTTTACTGTGGAACTACAAGACCCAGCGGGCCCCTTTAATGCCCCGCAGGCTGGGACTTGTGGTTCTCCAAGTCCCAGCTTGCGGTGGAGGCTTGCTGGGACTCATAGTTCACCAGTAAAAGACAATAGTTTTTATTCTATTTTTTACACCATTCCATCAGCCCGATGCCCACCGCCCAGAGGCATCGGGGATAGCACCAGGCTTCAGCCTCGTCAGGTAAGTCCTGGAGGGGGGGGGGCCCCCTTCATTGGGGGGGTCCCCACTCCCCCAGGGCCCCTGGCCAGGCTGACTGGTCGGTAGGGTTAATGCTTTGGCCGCGGGACCTTATATAATAAGTGTCCCCCGGCTGTGGCATTACCCTGCTGGCTGGTTGTGCCTGGGGCTAGTTCTTAAAATACGGGGACCCCTAGTCATTTTGTCCCCCGTATTTTGGGAAACAGCCCCGGACCTGGAGCCTGGGGCTGGTTGTAAAAAATCAGGGAACCCCTATTTGTCGGGTTTCCTGATTTTTTTAATACCAGCCCCGGCTCCTTCAGCCTGGTGCTGGTTACGGCAGTGGGGGGGGGACCCCATGCCGTTTTTTTTTTAACGGGTAAAGGGCTACCCCTTTCCCACTGCCAAAAAAATGGCTCTTACACGGTAAAAACACTGCTTTTTACCCAGTTAACAAATACCGGTATTTGTTACCCGTGTAAAGCAACCTGGAGCTTTCCCACTGCAGCTCTAACCGTTTAAAAAGGCTAAAAAAACGGCATTTTACCGCATAAAGCCTGCAGTGGGAAAGGGGCATTAGTTTTGTGTGCGCTTTGGAAAAGGGGTATGGCCACTGGAAAAGGGGGCATGTCTTTCAGTGAAGTGTACCACATCACATACACCACAATAGTAGGACTCCCTATACTATCTAGTACTAGTGCCCTTACACATTGTGCCACACAGTATGAGCCAAAATTCAAGGACAGCAAGGACAAAGGGACAGGGAGAGTGACAGCAGAGAGACAGTGGGAACACAGAGTGACAGCAGGGACACAGAGACGGCCACATATGTACTGTATATTGGGCATCATGGTACGTGGCATATGTATAATGCCCATTATACATATGCCGAACACTGTGAAGCCCATTCTACATATGCAGTACACCGTGATGCCCATTAAATATATATGCCCACACCGTGATGGCCATTATACATATGCCGAACACTTTGATGCCCATTATACATATGCTACACACCGTGATGCTCATTACAGATATGCCACACACTGAGATACCCATTACATATTATGGCACATAAGCTTGATGCAAGGGTCTTCATACTCGATGCCAAGGGGGTTTACATGCTCCTAGCCAGGGGGAAGCAGTCTGACAGCCGGGCAGAAAGCGGTGTGCTGCCCGGCTGTCTAAATAGCGGGTCCGCAGTTGCTGCAGTGAAACAGTGTGACTGCCAGGCAGAATTGGTCGGCTGCTTGGCTGTCTTTAGAGCGGGTATGCAGCAGTTTGAAATCTCGCGCTGGGTCACCAGCCAATAGGAGCTGGCAGCCAATCAGGAGTGGCAGTGGTGTCTCATGATTGGCTGCCAGGCCGCAAGCTCCTATAGACTGCCGGACTGGCGCAACATTTCAAACTGCTGCTTAGAACTGAACTTATAAAGGCAGGCGACAGGCAGTCCACCTCTTCTGTCCGGCTGACACTTTTCCCAGCAGCTGCTGCAGACCCGCTCTTTAGACAGCCAGGCAGCACATCCCTCTCTGCCCCTCTCTGCCCAGCTTCAATATGCGTATGCCAAAAAAAAAGAAGCAGTGCTCGAAGAAGGTGCGGGTATACTATACCGGTGAATGTGGCACCCCACAAGCTGGGGCACAAGTGCCAGCAGCATAAAGTAATGGAAACACTGTAAAAAGCATAAAGTAGCTGTGGCACTACAGGTGCCAGCATGACTGTGTATTAAAAAGTACTACTTGAGTTGCACAGAACTGAGCTTATATAGCTTGCAGCACAAAAGGGGTTAACAGCTCAGCTCACAGCAAGGCAGGTCAGTTTGCAAAAAGAAACATTGTTACAGAACTGACAAGTTTGCAGAAAAAGGTGGGAAATCCTGGATGGAATCTCTCCCTGGGAGTCTGACTGAGACAGGAGAGCAGAGTGAGAAGTGTGTAGTTGTTGACTGGTGAATGCTGAAGCTGGCAGAACCCTGAAGGCTGGGGAAAGCAGTGTGCCCTAAAGTGTATGGGGGGGCACAGACTGGCAGCATGCAGAGAGCACTGGTCAGTGAGGACAGCCTGTCAGCCCCATCAGCAAGTGTGCAGCTGCAAGGGTCAGAGAGTGGGCATGGCTGCACATTGCACCCCACACAACACCCCAGCTCCCCTAAAAAGCATTCAGCATGGCTGCACATTGCACCCCAACAACTAATGGGAAGAAAAAAACAACAACTGGCAAATATGCAAAATGACATTTAGGGGTGAGACAAAACCCAAAAGGGGTGCGCAGTGCAGGCATGCCTTTCAGGGAAGCTGGAGTGTGGTGAGGGGGATCCCGACATGCTTTGGGGCGTGACCCAGGGCCCCCATTTCAAAATGGCTGCAGTTTTTTTTTTTTATGTCTTTTTTTTTGGGCTGCAGTCATTTTGAAATGGGGACACACAAACACGCCCAAAGAATGAATGGCACCCCACACAACACCCCAGCTCCCCTTAAAAGCATGCAGCATGGCTGCACATTGCACCAAGCACATGTTAAAATAAAAAACTTAAAGCAAACCCCCATAGCAAGTGCAATATTAGTGCATCACAATACTCACCTGCAAAAGAAAAGAAAAAATACACTCTGCTCTCTCCACGGGTGCTTGGGTCCTGGGAGAACCATTAGCATGCAGCACTCCACCCCTGCTGAAAACTAATGGCGAATGTACGCAGCAGGAAACTCGCTGATATGAGCGAGGAAGAGCGGGAATACATGCTCCCGCCCTCCCCCAGTCACCTGATACGCCAGATAGGCTGAGATTCACCGTTGGGGGCGGTGAATCTCAGCCACGTTGAATAGGCTGACTCGTCGAGTCCCGACGAATAGCCATGCTTGGAGAATCGCCGCTAAAAGCCGGCGAATTGTCGGCGAATAAAAAACTTGATTCGCCGTGGCCGGTGATAATTCTCATTGAATACCGCCCTATGTCCACTTGGATGGTAAAGAACTTTCACCTTTTTTTTTTTTTAAATGCGAACAGCTTGTGTCGACCCAAATCGGCATCTTCATGGTGAAAAAAGTCTCAGTCAAACTAGGTGTTTTATAGGGATGCAGTCAATTTACCGACGAACATTTGACCAACTGTTGTTATGTTGTTATACCAATGCCCATTGACCGACAGTCAAAATACCGAAACGGTTATTATACCGACATTAATTATGCCGACATGTTGAAAAGACAGACATGGTTAAAATCTTGATGTTAAATATGCCTACACATGCGTTTTCAAGCACTTTTTCCCCAAAACACTTTTTCATACTTTACCATCCCAATGCTCCTGGATTGGGAGTAGAATAGTGTGCTAAGCACAGTGAGGCACCGTGCCCGGAGCCTCTCCCTGGCTGTGGGGCCAGGTAAGAAACCCCCAGGGCAGCTGAGTAATGAGCCCCGGGGGCAGCTGCTCGGGACTTCCACAGGCAACCCGGCGTGTGACGATGTTTCCTTTTTTTTTTTTTTTTTTCTCAAGGTGCATGGATCACGGAGCATAGCTCTCTCCCCCCTGACACCCAGAAGTCCCAACGACGAGTACTGATTGGCCCACGGGCCATTCAGTCACATATAATGGCTGACCATCGATAGCTAAAACTATCGATGGTTATCCATCAAATAGTTTGCCACTATCAATGGCTGGGTGCAGAATCGCCATCGATGGCAACCATTGATGGCCTCTGTACCGATGGTCATCCCTAGTTACAGGCAGCAGCAGCATCACTCTCCCGAGTCCCTCCTCTTTTTCCTCAGCTGTGTGTTTAGTGCCGCCCACTTTCCTCCCCTTCCTTAGCAACAACCCGATAGTAAGACTTCCTGTGCTCTGCCTCTGCAGTGCTGAGCATTCTGCACACGTGGGTGGCTGTGTGCACTGGAGGAGCACTGCAGCCAGCAATACCAGCTCTCAGGTATGTGATATATGTGCTGGGGAGGGAGTAAGTGACATGTTAATATGTCCAGGGGGTTAATAATGTCATGGTAATGTGTTCTGGGAGGGTGAGGCCCAGGGGAGAGACATTTTAATGTGTTCTGGGAGGGGGGAGGGGGCTGACATGTGTGCAGGTGTTAGTGACATTTTAATGGGTGTTGTGGGGGTGACATGGTAATGTGTGCTAGGGGAGACTACATGTTGATGTGTGCTGGGGGCTGACCTCTCAATGGGTGCTTGGAGGGGCTGACCTCTCAATGGGTGCTTGGAGGGGCTGACATGTTAATGGGTGCAGGGGGGCTGACATGTTAATGGTTGCTGGGGGGGGGGCTGACATGTTAATGGTTGCTAGGGGGGGGGGGGCTGACCGATATGGCTGCCTGCTGGATCCACTGGAGCCCCTCAGGCGCTTTCGGCTGCTTACTAGTAGCTATAGGCCAGATGAACTAGACTGCTGCTACTCCCCAAAAAAACTTCCAGAAATGCAACCATTGCTGTATAAGGGGAAATCAGTCACAGGGGGATACGGTCGCATTGTTGACAGCACTTAGGTTGACAGGTGTCTAGGTCGACATGGGTGAAGGTCGACAGGTATCAAGGTCGACATGGGTTTAGGTCGACACAGTGCTAGGTCGACATGGGTTAGGTCGGAAGGTCGACATGTTTTCTTTTACAGTTTTTTGAGCCGACAGGCAGTAGTTCATGCCCTAACATCCACTAGGGCATGGTGGGAGAATAAAATAGTGTGCCCGAGAGGGGCGTGGCTTCGGCGGACATGGAGTAGCTGCTTCCAACCTGAGCTCTCCGTCCCCGATATCCTGTATCTATATCCTGCATGCACTTATACTGCTCCTGGACCACACTGCTGGTGGGGGAATATCCCCAGAACAGATTAAGCCCCATCTCGTTCCTGTACCTGGTGTGCGGCCTGACTTACAGCCGAGGGAGCCTGCCGGAGGTCACGCAGGGCGCCGCGGACGCCATTTTCTTTCCCCTGCCAGGTGCCGCTGTCGTGTGTGCCCTGCGTGTCTTCCTCTTCACGGACAGGAGGCGCGCTACTGCGGAGGGACGCCGCCGGGCTACTGTGTGTGTGCTGCCTGTCCGGGTGAGTCTGTTTGGCCGCCCTCTCTCCCCCGTTTGCTGTGCGCCTGGAAGGGCGCCTCCTGCCACCCCCGTCCTGCCCTCCAGGCTGCTGGGATCTACAGCGCGTCACGGCGCCTGAATTTGCTGGTCAGCCATCTTGGCCGGGGGGGTCCCAGCAGGTCTGCCATCATAATCTACCTCTCCTGTGTTTGAGTCTGGGACTGCCTGCATTTACTGTGAATACATTAACACCGCTTGTAGCAAGTCTTGATTTATAACTGTCACTGCTCTGAGAGTGATATAAAATCTCATACTAGCCAGATCCTTTAGTGCTACAAGGTAATTTGGACAATATCCTGCTGACACCTATGGTACACACTGGTGGTGTGCTAGCCACCACCATTTTGCCATTGCTTTCCATATTGAGTATCATCTAACTTTTTAGGATGTCAGGCTTTGTGCAACAAATCCTCCAGGCCATCAATTCCTCCACTCAGAGGCTACTTGCCAAACTTGATACTATGGTGGGTGCACCTATAACTCCTGAAAATATGACCTCTGTGTCATCTGCGCTAGATTGGCAACAGGACCCTCCTGTCAGGGAGGTAGTGTCTTCTTCATCCACTACTCTCTTTTCAACTCCTGCAGATGAGGAATCTATAAAAAATCAGTTCTGCAGCTGCAACAATGGATCCAACCTGCCAAATAGAGGCTTCTAACACTGCCTCTGCTACTGTTACGGTACCAGCTGTTGCGGCCTCTTCGGAGCTCCGTTGTACGACTCTCGCAGTGACACTACAGCTACGAAAACCCCTCTGCACCTACTCCTTACATCTATTTCCATATTTCTGGATTGATGGGACACTCCTGGATCTCTTGTCCATGTACTTTCGGCTCCTATGTGCATGTCCTTGGGTGTACGATGGAGGGACTGTTGTCTTTAAGACTCTGCGGGGGAGGAGGGCCTGGCCCGACTAATATTTTTCATACTCTTACGCTCCAAAATATCTTCGTTGTTAACTGAGGCTTGGCCGGTTTAATACTTTCATCTCCTGTGCTTTTACATGTCTGCTGGTTTAGTGACCGTTTTGTATGTTTCCATGATATATAACTTTCGCAGATTCTACTTTGTTGCCTAATACTGAGACGGGATCATTTTATATTGTAATTATGCTGCAGCATCCTTGCTATACTAGTTAATAATTACAGCCATTGCCCCATTTAGCCCATTCGCCTATTATCCGACCATATGGGGGGGGGGGGGGGGGGAGGATGGGGGGGGGGGGGGGGAAGGGGTGAATTAGGATTTTAGGCTAGGTTAGCTAATATAAGCTGAAGGCCACTAATTTATCCCCTCTTAGTAATAGTAGTATAGACAGTTGGGAAGAGGAGGGTAGGTTGTTCGGGATCCAGGTATACCTAGGTTGGGGTTAGGTCATACAGGGTGGGGGTATTTTGGGAAGGTTTATTTTGGGTTTTTGGGGGGGTTTTGCTTTGGGTAGGTTAGGTATTATATTCAAGATAGTGGGTTACTTATTTTTACATTTTATTTTACTCCCCTTGTCTGACCAGACCTACAATTCTGCAATAATAATTTCTCCTAGTCTAGTAACTTCTTAGCTGGGAAATATACTGTCCTATCAGACTATATCCGCTCTGTCATACTTTTTATTATATTGTGGTGTGGTATTTCACTCTGTATGTATATGTGTCATATACTCGGTAGTACCTAGAACCCAGATGGCGCCTTTGGGCAATAGGGCTCGATATATCCTGCATTAGAGAGTTTTTTTTTTTTTTTTTTTACTTTCTATGTCCACAAACAATACCCTTATTTTTACCCTTGCTTTCATGCATCATTGCAGTATCAACGTTACCCTAGCTGCACTTTTTTGTATTTAGTATCATGTACTAAACTGGATTTCACTGTCTGTGTCTACAAACTATTGCCTGTAACTGGAGTTTATGTTGCATTACTAAAAATTTCAATAAAAATTATTGAATTAAAAAAAAATAGTGTGCCCGAAGCATCGCAAGGGCTTCGGTTGACTTCCAACTGTGTTCATGTTCACAGTGTCGACATTCGGGTAAAAAACCATGTTGACCTTTCCGACCTGTCGACCCAACGGTGTCGACTTAATGACTGCGCGTCTCTGCACTTCCCCCTTATACAACACTGCTGGTGTCTGCAGATCTGATTGTTACTGGGTTATGGTGAATGTCATATGCTGCAGATCTGATTGTTACTGACGCTTATAGTTTCCAAACCTATAAGCGTTGCCTGAAAACTCATCTCTTCAGGCAAGCTTATCAAATTCCAGAACCAGTCACAGAACCTTGCATTCTGGTGGAATCGAGGCAATAAAGAATACAGTATCTATCCTTATGTATCAATGCCTATTTCCCTATAGATTGTAAGCTTGCGAGCAGGGCCCTCCTACCTTTTGACTGTCTTAAAAGTCCCTGTTTGTTGTATCACTATCTCCTTTTGTAAAGCGCAACGGAATATGCTGCGCTCTATAAGTAACTTAATCAAAATAAAATAAATGAAATACTGGGTATTTATTGTAATGATGATTATGTAATGTAGTGATGTAGTGCAGTGTGTAGCGGGATGTAATGTAGTACAGCATGGAGGGAGATAGTCATGTAGTGCGGCGTGTATATATACAGGGGCGTAGCTATGGTAAGGCAGCCCCAGCCATCGCGGGGGGGAGCCGGTGTCACTGGGGCGCAGCAGGGTCACGGCACTCTCAAAGCCGAGCTCTGCTCAGTGCTCTGCTGCTGGGAGGAAGCTGGGTATATACTGTTGAGCCGCCTGTAGGTGGCGCTGCAGCGCACAGCTGAGCTCCTCGGCTGTCAGGAAGAAGCTCCTCTCTCTGTCTCAGGACATGGGGCTGCCTGATACACGGAGCTATGAATAGGTGACATGCTGATTTTACAGGTTTGTGTCCCTTGTTGTGGGTGCCAGTTGCAGGGGCATGGACAGGGGAAGAAAAGTGTGGGCACCATTAATGTAAGCTGGTGGCCCAGTGAGTACTATGTCTTGGTAGCTGCAGTGGGAAGGGGGAGGACTGGGTATATGGAAACTGGGTGCCCTCCATTGCTTGTGGGGGTTATTTGCTTTAGTATTGGTGTTTGTAAGTATGCTGTATGTGTGTATGTATGTATACTTTTTGTGTATGCTCTGTGTGTCTATAGCGTGTGTATGTTTATAAATATGCTGTATGTGTGCATGTTGTATGGTATCTGTGGTCGTATGCCATGTGTGTATGCTGTATGTGTGTGTGTATATGTAAATATGCTGTGTGTGTGCATGTATGGTATCTGTACCAGTATGCCATGTGTGTGTCCGTGTATGTCCTTTGTGTCTAAGGTATGTGTGCTTTAATGTCCTGTGTGTGAATGGTATGTGCGTGTGCGTGTCTGTATGGCATGTCCTGTGTGTATGTATGGCATGCGTGTGATTACTGTAGTGTGCATGTATGTTCTGTTTGTATGTATGTATGGTATGTGCGTGTATATTATGTGTGTCTGTATGGTATATGTGTGTGTTTGTGATGTGTGTCTGTATATATGGTATGTGTGCATGTATGTCCTGTTTGTATATATATATGTATGGTATGTGCGTGTATGGTATGTGTGTATGGTATGTGTGCATGTATGCCCTGTGTGTCTGCTATCTATTAGCCCCTGGTCCCTGGATGCCAGCATTCAGTATAGCGTCACTAGCATCCCTAATGCCTTTAGAAGAGCGGCCGCTGAACTTGAAATGAGTTAGGATGCCAATGCCGTAATACTGACAGCTAGAATCCTGATTGGTGAGTATGAAGGAAAGAGCAGAGCGAGACAGCGAAACGCTATGGAGAGAGTGGGGGTGTGAAGGAGAGAGAAATAGAGAGACAGTGATGGAAAGAAAAATAAAGTGTCAGAGAGAGAGAGAGAATCGGACCCTTTATATATTTTGCAATGGGACCCACAAGGTTCTAGTTATGCTCCTGCACCCCAATTGTTTGCCCTGAGTTGCTGGCAGCAGCACCAGAGCACCCTGACCTATGATAGTTTCATAGTAGGTAAGGCTGAAAAAAGACTTGCGTCCATCTAGTTCAACCTGGTATAGATATCCATTGCTGATTTGGTAGGTTCTGGTATTTTACAGACAAATTATATTTCTTATTTGTACCCATGGATGTTTTCTCCAGTAAATGATTGTCCAACTTTGCCTTGAACGCATTTAATGAGCCAGCCGTTACCACCTCTCTGGGAAGAGAGTTCCAGAGTTTGACTGTTCTGACCGTAAAGAAATTCTTTCTACTAGCTGAATGAAATCTTTTTTCTTCTAATCTATACTCATGCCCTCGCGTCCTAGATTCCTTTCTAGTAGAAAATAGGGTGTGTGACAGTTCCTTATATTGGCCCTTGATATACTTGTACATATTGAGCATGTCCCCCATCATCCTTTTTCATCTCCCACAGCAGCAGCGTGTCTCCTGGGCAGCAGAACTTGCTGCTGCAGTGCAGACTCCACCCTTCCTGTCCTAGAGACCAACCAAGCTATCACACGCGCAAAGCCCAGGAGGAGCGGCCATCAAAAAGCACCCGTCGTGACCTTCAAGATAATGGTTGTGACCCACTGCCATCCTCGCGCTTCAGTGTCCTCTCCTGGCTGCAGTTCTAGCATCTGGTAAGATGTGTTTTGCTTGGTTTCGGGTCAGAAGATGGGGTAACTGGCGCTCATTTAGGGCACCCTCATATGTTTGTGTGTCAGGATGGTGCTCTCTTCCCAGAGGCTGCCCCGGTTCCTGCTGCTGGCCGTGCATGGGGTATAGAGGTGATGTCAATGGTGCCTGCAGCAGCACTGGAAATAACTTTCAATATGCCAGCTTAAAGTGCAATGTATGTACACTTCTAAACCTAGTAGCTTCTATACCCCTTCCCTACCCCCAGTACTGCCTATCCCTAATCCACCTTGGCCTCTCCCTAACCATACAGGAGCCGCTAGGCCGCAAGGCGGCCAATAGCGGCATTCGGGAGGCGGAGCCGCACGATGTACACAAACACCGTGCGGCTCCCTGCTGTCCGGGCTGGTTTCGCGTGTCGGTTTGTTTTTTTTGCCAAGACCCTTACCTGGACTACGTCGCGCTGGGACAGGTGAGTATGGTTTCCTTCCTCATAGGTTCCCACATGGATTTCTTCGGACTCCGGACCGCCGACGCCATCGCCGACAGGGATGCCGACAGGGATGCCGACATGGATACAGACACAGACCAGGACATCAGGACCAGGGCTACCTACGGGCTCAAGATAGGTAAGTATCAGTATGTATGTGTTATGGATGTATTAAACTTTTATTTTTCACGTGTGTCAGTGTGTTTATTGTACGATTTCTTTTACTGTGGAACTACAAGACCCAGCGGGCCCTTTAATGCCCCGCAGGCTGGGACTTGTGGTTCTCCAAGTCCCAGCTTGCGGTGGAGGCTTGCTGGGACTCATAGTTCACCAGTAAAAGACAATAGTTTTTATTCTATTTTTTACACCATTCCATCAGCCCGATGCCCACCGCCCAGAGGCATCGGGGATAGCACCAGGCTTCAGCCTCGTCAGGTAAGTCCTGGAGGGGGGGGGGGGGGGGCCCTTCATTGGGGGGGTTCCCCACTCCCCCAGGGCCCCTGGCCAGGCTGACTGGTCGGTAGGGTTAATGCTTTGGCCGCGGGACCTTATATAATAAGTGTCCCCCGGCTGTGGCATTACCCTGCTGGCTGGTTGTGCCTGGGGCTAGTTCTTAAAATACGGGGGACCCCTAGTCATTTTGTCCCCCGTATTTTGGGAAACAGCCCCGGACCTGGAGCCTGGGGCTGGTTGTAAAAAATCAGGGAACCCCTATTTGTCGGGTTTCCTGATTTTTTTAATACCAGCCCCCGGCTCCTTCAGCCTGGTGCTGGTTACGGCAGTGGGGGGGGGGGACCCCATGCCGTTTTTTTTTTAACGGGTAAAGGGCTACCCCTTTCCCACTGCCAAAAAAATGGCTCTTACACGGTAAAAACACTGCTTTTTACCCAGTTAACAAATACCGGTATTTGTTACCCGTGTAAAGCAACCTGGAGCTTTCCACTGCAGCTCTAACCGTTTAAAAAGGCTAAAAAAACGGCATTTTACCGCATAAAGCCTGCAGTGGGAAAGGGGCATTAGTTTGTGTGCGCTTTGGAAAAGGGGTATGGCCACTGGAAAAGGGGGCATGTCTTTCAGTGAAGTGTACCACATCACATACACCACAATAGTAGGACTCCCTATACTATCTAGTACTAGTGCCCTTACACATTGTGCCACACAGTATGAGCCAAAATTCAAGGACAGCAAGGACAAAGGGACAGGGAGAGTGACAGCAGAGAGACAGTGGGAACACAGAGTGACAGCAGGGACACAGAGACGGCCACATATGTACTGTATATTGGGCATCATGGTACGTGGCATATGTATAATGCCCATTATACATATGCCGAACACTGTGAAGCCCATTCTACATATGCAGTACACCGTGATGCCCATTAAATATATATGCCCCACACCGTGATGGCCATTATACATATGCCGAACACTTTGATGCCCATTATACATATGCTACACACCGTGATGCTCATTACAGATATGCCACACACTGAGATACCCATTACATATTATGGCACATAAGCTTGATGCAAGGGTCTTCATACTCGATGCCAAGGGGGTTTACATGCTCCTAGCCAGGGGGAAGCAGTCTGACAGCCGGGCAGAAAGCGGTGTGCTGCCCGGCTGGTTAAATAGCGGGTCCGCAGTTGCTGCAGTGAAACAGTGTGACTGCCAGGCAGAATTGGTCGGCTGCTTGGCTGTCTTTAGAGCGGGTATGCAGCAGTTTGAAATCTCGCGCTGGGTCACCAGCCAATAGGAGCTGGCAGCCAATCAGGAGTGGCAGTGGTGTCTCATGATTGGCTGCCAGGCCGCAAGCTCCTATAGACTGCCGGACTGGCGCAACATTTCAAACTGCTGCTTAGAACTGAACTTATAAAGGCAGGCGACAGGCAGTCCACCTCTTCTGTCCGGCTGACACTTTTCCCAGCAGCTGCTGCAGACCCGCTCTTTAGACAGCCAGGCAGCACATCCCTCTCTGCCCCTCTCTGCCCAGCTTCAATATGCGTATGCCAAAAAAAGAAGCAGTGCTCGAAGAAGGTGCGGGTATACTATACCGGTGAATGTGGCACCCCACAAGCTGGGGCACAAGTGCCAGCAGCATAAAGTAATGGAAACACTGTAAAAAGCATAAAGTAGCTGTGGCACTACAGGTGCCAGCATGACTGTGTATTAAAAAGTACTACTTGAGTTGCACAGAACTGAGCTTATATAGCTTGCAGCACAAAAGGGGTTAACAGCTCAGCTCACAGCAAGGCAGGTCAGTTTGCAAAAAGAAACATTGTTACAGAACTGACAAGTTTGCAGAAAAAGGTGGGAAATCCTGGATGGAATCTCTCCCTGGGAGTCTGACTGAGACAGGAGAGCAGAGTGAGAAGTGTGTAGTTGTTGACTGGTGAATGCTGAAGCTGGCAGAACCCTGAAGGCTGGGGAAAGCAGTGTGCCCTAAAGTGTATGGGGGGGCACAGACTGGCAGCATGCAGAGAGCACTGGTCAGTGAGGACAGCCTGTCAGCCCCATCAGCAAGTGTGCAGCTGCAAGGGTCAGAGAGTGGGAGAGTGGGCATGGCTGCACATTGCACCCCACACAACACCCCAGCTCCCCTAAAAAGCATTCAGCATGGCTGCACATTGCACCCCAACAACTAATGGGAAGAAAAAAACAACAACTGGCAAATATGCAAAATGACATTTAGGGGTGAGATAAAACCCAAAAGGGGTGCGCAGTGCAGGCATGCCTTTCAGGGAAGCTGGAGTGTGGTGAGGGGGATCCCGACATGCTTTGGGGCGTGACCCAGGGCCCCCATTTCAAAATGGCTGCAGTTTTTTTTTTATGTCTTTTTTTTGGGCTGCAGTCATTTTGAAATGGGGACACACAAACACGCCCAAAGAATGAATGGCACCCCACACAACACCCCAGCTCCCCTTAAAAGCATGCAGCATGGCTGCACATTGCACAAGCACATGTTAAAATAAAAAACTTAAAGCAAACCCCCATAGCAAGTGCAATATTAGTGCATCACAATACTCACCTGCAAAAGAAAAGAAAAAATACACTCTGCTCTCTCCACGGGTGCTTGGGTCCTGGGAGAACCATTAGCATGCAGCACTCCACCCCTGCTGAAAACTAATGGCGAATGTACGCAGCAGGAAACTCGCTGATATGAGCGAGGAAGAGCGGGAATACATGCTCCCGCCCTCCCCCAGTCACCTGATACGCCAGATAGGCTGAGATTCACCGTTGGGGGCGGTGAATCTCAGCCACGTTGAATAGGCTGACTCGTCGAGTCCCGACGAATAGCCATGCTTGGAGAATCGCCGCTAAAAGCCGGCGAATTGTCGGCGAATAAAAAACTTGATTCGCCGTGGCCGGTGATAATTCTCATTGAATACCGCCCTATGTCCACTTGGATGGTAAAGAACTTTCACCTTTTTTTTTTTTTTTAAATGCGAACAGCTTGTGTCGACCCCAAATCGGCATCTTCATGGTGAAAAAAGTCTCAGTCAAACTAGGTGTTTTATAGGGATGCAGTCAATTTACCGACGAACATTTGACCAACTGTTGTTATGTTGTTATACCAATGCCCATTGACCGACAGTCAAAATACCGAAACGGTTATTATACCGACATTAATTATGCCGACATGTTGAAAAGACAGACATGGTTAAAATCTTGATGTTAAATATGCCTACACATGCGTTTTCAAGCACTTTTTCCCCAAAACACTTTTTCATACTTTACCTTCCCAATGCTCCTGGATTGGGAGTAGAATAGTGTGCTAAGCACAGTGAGGCACCGTGCCCGGAGCCTCTCCCTGGCTGTGGGGCCAGGTAAGAAACCCCCAGGGCAGCTGAGTAATGAGCCCCGGGGGCAGCTGCTCGGGACTCCCACAGGCAACCCGGCGTGTGACGATGTTTCCTTTTTTTTTTTTTTTCAAGGTGCATGGATCACGGAGCATAGCTCTCTCCCCCTGACACCCAGAAGTCCCAACGACGAGTACTGATTGGCCCACGGGCCATTCAGTCACATATAATGGCTGACCATCGATAGCTAAAACTATCGATGGTTATCCATCAAATAGTTTGCCACTATCAATGGCTGGGTGCAGAATCGCCATCGATGGCAACCATTGATGGCCTCTGTACCGATGGTCATCCCTAGTTACAGGCAGCAGCAGCATCACTCTCCCGAGTCCCTCCTCTTTTTCCTCAGCTGTGTGTTTAGTGCCGCCCACTTTCCTCCCCTTCCTTAGCAACAACCCGACAGTAAGACTTCCTGTGCTCTGCCTCTGCAGTGCTGAGCATTCTGCACACGTGGGTGGCTGTGTGCACTGGAGGAGCACTGCAGCCAGCAATACCAGCTCTCAGGTATGTGATATATGTGCTGGGGAGGGAGTAAGTGACATGTTAATATGTCCAGGGGGTTAATAATGTCATGGTAATGTGTTCTGGGAGGGTGAGGCCCAGGGGAGAGACATTTTAATGTGTTCTGGGAGGGGGGAGGGGGCTGACATGTGTGCAGGTGTTAGTGACATTTTAATGGGTGTTGTGGGGGTGACATGGTAATGTGTGCTAGGGGAGACTACATGTTGATGTGTGCTGGGGGCTGACCTCTCAATGGGTGCTTGGAGGGGCTGACATGTTAATGGGTGCAGGGGGGCTGACATGTTAATGGTTGCTGGGGGGGGGGGGGCTGACATGTTAATGGTTGCTAGGGGGGGGGGGGGGGGGCTGACCGATATGGCTGCCTGCTGGATCCACTGGAGCCCCTCAGGCGCTTTCGGCTGCTTACTAGTAGCTATAGGCCAGATGAACTAGACTGCTGCTACTCCCCAAAAAAACTTCCAGAAATGCAACCATTGCTGTATAAGGGGAAATCAGTCACAGGGGGATACGGTCGCATTGTTGACAGCACTTAGGTTGACAGGTGTCTAGGTCGACATGGGTGAAGGTCGACAGGTATCAAGGTCGACATGGGTTTAGGTCGACACAGTGCTAGGTCGACATGGGTTAGGTCGGAAGGTCGACATGTTTTCTTTTACAGTTTTTTGAGCCGACAGGCAGTAGTTCATGCCCTAACATCCACTAGGGCATGGTGGGAGAATAAAATAGTGTGCCCGAGAGGGGCGTGGCTTCGGCGGACATGGAGTAGCTGCTTCCAACCTGAGCTCTCCGTCCCCGATATCCTGTATCTATATCCTGCATGCACTTATACTGCTCCTGGACCACACTGCTGGTGGGGGAATATCCCCAGAACAGATTAAGCCCCATCTCGTTCCTGTACCTGGTGTGCGGCCTGACTTACAGCCGAGGGAGCCTGCCGGAGGTCACGCAGGGAGCCGCGGACGCCATTTTCTTTCCCCTGCCAGGTGCCGCTGTCGTGTGTGCCCTGCGTGTCTTCCTCTTCACGGACAGGAGGCGCGCTACTGCGGAGGGACGCCGCCGGGCTACTGTGTGTGTGCTGCCTGTCCGGGTGAGTCTGTTTGGCCGCCCTCTCTCCCCCGTTTGCTGTGCGCCTGGAAGGGCGCCTCCTGCCACCCCCGTCCTGCCCTCCAGGCTGCTGGGATCTACAGCGCGTCACGGCGCCTGAATTTGCTGGTCAGCCATCTTGGCCGGGGGGGTCCCAGCAGGTCTGCCATCATAATCTACCTCTCCTGTGTTTGAGTCTGGGACTGCCTGCATTTACTGTGAATACATTAACACCGCTTGTAGCAAGTCTTGATTTATAACTGTCACTGCTCTGAGAGTGATATAAAATCTCATACTAGCCAGATCCTTTAGTGCTACAAGGTAATTTGGACAATATCCTGCTGACACCTATGGTACACACTGGTGGTGTGCTAGCCACCACCATTTTGCCATTGCTTTCCATATTGAGTATCATCTAACTTTCTAGGATGTCAGGCTTTGTGCAACAAATCCTCCAGGCCATCAATTCCTCCACTCAGAGGCTACTTGCCAAACTTGATACTATGGTGGGTGCACCTATAACTCCTGAAAATATGACCTCTGTGTCATCTGCGCTAGATTGGCAACAGGACCCTCCTGTCAGGGAGGTAGTGTCTTCTTCATCCACTACTCTCTTTTCAACTCCTGCAGATGAGGAATCTATAAAAATCAGTTCTGCAGCTGCAACAATGGATCCAACCTGCCAAATAGAGGCTTCTAACACTGCCTCTGCTACTGTTACGGTACCAGCTGTTGCGGCCTCTTCGGAGCTCCGTTGTACGACTCTCGCAGTGACACTACAGCTACGAAAACCCCTCTGCACCTACTCCTTACATCTATTTCCATATTTCTGGATTGATGGGACACTCCTGGATCTCTTGTCCATGTACTTTCGGCTCCTATGTGCATGTCCTTGGGTGTACGATGGAGGGACTGTTGTCTTTAAGACTCTGCGGGGGAGGAGGGCCTGGCCCGACTAATATTTTTCATACTCTTACGCTCCAAAATATCTTCGTTGTTAACTGAGGCTTGGCCGGTTTAATACTTTCATCTCCTGTGCTTTTACATGTCTGCTGGTTTAGTGACCGTTTTGTATGTTTCCATGATATATAACTTTCGCAGATTCTACTTTGTTGCCTAATACTGAGACGGGATCATTTTATATTGTAATTATGCTGCAGCATCCTTGCTATACTAGTTAATAATTACAGCCATTGCCCCATTTAGCCCATTCGCCTATTATCCGACCATATGGGGGGGGGGGGGGGGGAGGATGGGGGGGGGGGGGGGAAGGGGTGAATTAGGATTTTAGGCTAGGTTAGCTAATATAAGCTGAAGGCCACTAATTTATCCCCTCTTAGTAATAGTAGTATAGACAGTTAGGAAGAGGAGGGTAGGTTGTTCGGGATCCAGGTATACCTAGGTTGGGGTTAGGTCATACAGGGTGGGGGTATTTTGGGAAGGTTTATTTTGGGTTTTTGGGGGGGTTTTGCTTTGGGTAGGTTAGGTATTATATTCAAGATAGTGGGTTACTTATTTTTACATTTTATTTTACTCCCCTTGTCTGACCAGACCTACAATTCTGCAATAATAATTTCTCCTAGTCTAGTAACTTCTTAGCTGGGAAATATACTGTCCTATCAGACTATATCCGCTCTGTCATACTTTTTATTATATTGTGGTGTGGTATTTCACTCTGTATGTATATGTGTCATATACTCGGTAGTACCTAGAACCCAGATGGCGCCTTTGGGCAATAGGGCTCGATATATCCTGCATTAGAGAGTTTTTTTTTTTTTTTTTTTTACTTTCTATGTCCACAAACAATACCCTTATTTTTACCCTTGCTTTCATGCATCATTGCAGTATCAACGTTACCCTAGCTGCACTTTTTTGTATTTAGTATCATGTACTAAACTGGATTTCACTGTCTGTGTCTACAAACTATTGCCTGTAACGGGAGTTTATGTTGCATTACTAAAAATTTCAATAAAAATTATTGAATTAAAAAAAAATAGTGTGCCCGAAGCATCGCAAGGGCTTCGGTTGACTTCCAACTGTGTTCATGTTCACAGTGTCGACATTCGGGTAAAAAACCATGTTGACCTTTCCGACCTGTCGACCCAACGGTGTCGACTTAATGACTGCGCGTCTCTGCACTTCCCCCTTATACAACACTGCTGGTGTCTGCAGATCTGATTGTTACTGGGTTATGGTGAATGTCATATGCTGCAGATCTGATTGTTACTGACGCTTATAGTTTCCAAACCTATAAGCGTTGCCTGAAAACTCATCTCTTCAGGCAAGCTTATCAAATTCCAGAACCAGTCACAGAACCTTGCATTCTGGTGGAATCGAGGCAATAAAGAATACAGTATCTATCCTTATGTATCAATGCCTATTTCCCTATAGATTGTAAGCTTGCGAGCAGGGCCCTCCTACCTTTTGACTGTCTTAAAAGTCCCTGTTTGTTGTATCACTATCTCCTTTTGTAAAGCGCAACGGAATATGCTGCGCTCTATAAGTAACTTAATAAAAATAAAATAAATGAAATACTGGGTATTTATTGTAATGATGATTATGTAATGTAGTGATGTAGTGCAGTGTGTAGCGGGATGTAATGTAGTACAGCATGGAGGGAGATAGTCATGTAGTGCGGCGTGTATATATACAGGGGCGTAGCTATGGTAAGGCAGCCCCAGCCATCGCGGGGGGGAGCCGGTGTCACTGGGGCGCAGCAGGGTCACGGCACTCTCAAAGCCGAGCTCTGCTCAGTGCTCTGCTGCTGGGAGGAAGCTGGGTATATACTGTTGAGCCGCCTGTAGGTGGCGCTGCAGCGCACAGCTGAGCTCCTCGGCTGTCAGGAAGAAGCTCCTCTCTCTGTCTCAGGACATGGGGCTGCCTGATACACGGAGCTATGAATAGGTGACATGCTGATTTTACAGGTTTGTGTCCCTTGTTGTGGGTGCCAGTTGCAGGGGCATGGACAGGGGAAGAAAAGTGTGGGCACCATTAATGTAAGCTGGTGGCCCAGTGAGTACTATGTCTTGGTAGCTGCAGTGGGAAGGGGGAGGACTGGGTATATGGAAACTGGGTGCCCTCCATTGCTTGTGGGGGTTATTTGCTTTAGTATTGGTGTTTGTAAGTATGCTGTATGTGTGTATGTATGTATACTTTTTGTGTATGCTCTGTGTGTCTATAGCGTGTGTATGTTTATAAATATGCTGTATGTGTGCATGTTGTATGGTATCTGTGGTCGTATGCCATGTGTGTATGCTGTATGTGTGTGTGTATATGTAAATATGCTGTGTGTGTGCATGTATGGTATCTGTACCAGTATGCCATGTGTGTGTCCGTGTATGTCCTTTGTGTCTAAGGTATGTGTGCTTTAATGTCCTGTGTGTGAATGGTATGTGCGTGTGCGTGTCTGTATGGCATGTCCTGTGTGTATGTATGGCATGCGTGTGATTACTGTAGTGTGCATGTATGTTCTGTTTGTATGTATGTATGGTATGTGCGTGTATATTATGTGTGTCTGTATGGTATATGTGTGTGTTTGTGATGTGTGTCTGTATATATGGTATGTGTGCATGTATGTCCTGTTTGTGTATATATATATGTATGGTATGTGCGTGTATGGTATGTGTGTATGGTATGTGTGCATGTATGCCCTGTGTGTCTGCTATCTATTAGCCCCTGGTCCCTGGATGCCAGCATTCAGTATAGCGTCACTAGCATCCCTAATGCCTTTAGAAGAGCGGCCGCTGAACTTGAAATGAGTTAGGATGCCAATGCCGTAATACTGACAGCTAGAATCCTGATTGGTGAGTATGAAGGAAAGAGCGGAGCGAGACAGCGAAACGCTATGGAGAGAGTGGGGGTGTGAAGGAGAGAGAAATAGAGAGACAGTGATGGAAAGAAAAATAAAGTGTCAGAGAGAGAGAGAGAATCGGACCCTTTATATATTTTGCAATGGGACCCACAAGGTTCTAGTTATGCTCCTGCACCCCAATTGTTTGCCCTGAGTTGCTGGCAGCAGCACCAGAGCACCCTGACCTATGATAGTTTCATAGTAGGTAAGGCTGAAAAAAGACTTGCGTCCATCTAGTTCAACCTGGTATAGATATCCATTGCTGATTTGGTAGGTTCTGGTATTTTACAGACAAATTATATTTCTTATTTGTACCCATGGATGTTTTCTCCAGTAAATGATTGTCCAACTTTGCCTTGAACGCATTTAATGAGCCAGCCGTTACCACCTCTCTGGGAAGAGAGTTCCAGAGTTTGACTGTTCTGACCGTAAAGAAATTCTTTCTACTAGCTGAATGAAATCTTTTTTCTTCTAATCTATACTCATGCCCTCGCGTCCTAGATTCCTTTCTAGTAGAAAATAGGGTGTGTGACAGTTCCTTATATTGGCCCTTGATATACTTGTACATATTGAGCATGTCCCCCATCATCCTTTTTCATCTCCCACAGCAGCAGCGTGTCTCCTGGGCAGCAGAACTTGCTGCTGCAGTGCAGACTCCACCCTTCCTGTCCTAGAGACCAACCAAGCTATCACACGCGCAAAGCCCAGGAGGAGCGGCCATCAAAAAGCACCCGTCGTGACCTTCAAGATAATGGTTGTGACCCACTGCCATCCTCGCGCTTCAGTGTCCTCTCCTGGCTGCAGTTCTAGCATCTGGTAAGATGTGTTTTGCTTGGTTTCGGGTCAGAAGATGGGGTAACTGGCGCTCATTTAGGGCACCCTCATATGTTTGTGTGTCAGGATGGTGCTCTCTTCCCAGAGGCTGCCCCGGTTCCTGCTGCTGGCCGTGCATGGGGTATAGAGGTGATGTCAATGGTGCCTGCAGCAGCACTGGAAATAACTTTCAATATGCCAGCTTAAAGTGCAATGTATGTACACTTCTAAACCTAGTAGCTTCTATACCCCTTCCCTACCCCCAGTACTGCCTATCCCTAATCCACCTTGGCCTCTCCCTAACCATACAGGAGCCGCTAGGCCGCAAGGCGGCCAATAGCGGCATTCGGGAGGCGGAGCCGCACGATGTACACAAACACCGTGCGGCTCCCTGCTGTCCGGGCTGGTTTCGCGTGTCGGTTTTTTTTTTTTTTTGCCAAGACCCTTACCTGGACTACGTCGCGCTGGGACAGGTGAGTATGGTTTCCTTCCATAGGTTCCCACATGGATTTCTTCGGACTCCGGACCGCCGACGCCATCGCCGACAGGGATGCCGACATGGATACAGACACAGACCAGGACATCAGGACCAGGGCTACCTACGGGCTCAAGATAGGTAAGTATCAGTATGTATGTGTTATGGATGTATTAAACTTTTATTTTTCACGTGTGTCAGTGTGTTTATTGTACGATTTCTTTTACTGTGGAACTACAAGACCCAGCGGGCCCTTTAATGCCCCGCAGGCTGGGACTTGTGGTTCTCCAAGTCCCAGCTTGCGGTGGAGGCTTGCTGGGACTCATAGTTCACCAGTAAAAGACAATAGTTTTTATTCTATTTTTTACACCATTCCATCAGCCCGATGCCCACCGCCCAGAGGCATCGGGGATAGCACCAGGCTTCAGCCTCGTCAGGTAAGTCCTGGAGGGGGGGGGGGCCCCCTTCATTGGGGGGGTCCCCACTCCCCCAGGGCCCCTGGCCAGGCTGACTGGTCGGTAGGGTTAATGCTTTGGCCGCGGGACCTTATATAATAAGTGTCCCCCGGCTGTGGCATTACCCTGCTGGCTGGTTGTGCCTGGGGCTAGTTCTTAAAATACGGGGGACCCCTAGTCATTTTGTCCCCCGTATTTTGGGAAACAGCCCCGGACCTGGAGCCTGGGGCTGGTTGTAAAAAATCAGGGAACCCCTATTTGTCGGGTTTCCTGATTTTTTTAATACCAGCCCCGGCTCCTTCAGCCTGGTGCTGGTTACAGCAGTGGGGGGGGGGACCCCATGCCGGTTTTTTTTTAACGGGTAAAGGGCTACCCCTTTCCCACTGCCAAAAAAATGGCTCTTACACGGTAAAAACACTGCTTTTTACCCAGTTAACAAATACCGGTATTTGTTACCCGTGTAAAGCAACCTGGAGCTTTCCCACTGCAGCTCTAACCGTTTAAAAAGGCTAAAAAAACGGCATTTTACTGCATAAAGCCTGCAGTGGGAAAGGGGCATTAGTTTTGTGTGCGCTTTGGAAAAGGGGTATGGCCACTGGAAAAGGGGGCATGTCTTTCAGTGAAGTGTACCACATCACATACACCACAATAGTAGGACTCCCTATACTATCTAGTACTAGTGCCCTTACACATTGTGCCACACAGTATGAGCCAAAATTCAAGGACAGCAAGGACAAAGGGACAGGGAGAGTGACAGCAGAGAGACAGTGGGAACACAGAGTGACAGCAGGGACACAGAGACGGCCACATATGTACTGTATATTGGGCATCATGGTACGTGGCATATGTATAATGCCCATTATACATATGCCGAACACTGTGAAGCCCATTCTACATATGCAGTACACCGTGATGCCCATTAAATATATATGCCCCACACCGTGATGGCCATTATACATATGCCGAACACTTTGATGCCCATTATACATATGCTACACACCGTGATGCTCATTACAGATATGCCACACACTGAGATACCCATTACATATTATGGCACATAAGCTTGATGCAAGGGTCTTCATACTCGATGCCAAGGGGGTTTACATGCTCCTAGCCAGGGGGAAGCAGTCTGACAGCCGGGCAGAAAGCGGTGTGCTGCCCGGCTGTCTAAATAGCGGGTCCGCAGTTGCTGCAGTGAAACAGTGTGACTGCCAGGCAGAATTGGTCGGCTGCTTGGCTGTCTTTAGAGCGGGTATGCAGCAGTTTGAA
This sequence comes from Crinia signifera, assembly GCF_055691185.1. Classification (NCBI taxonomy): domain Eukaryota; kingdom Metazoa; phylum Chordata; class Amphibia; order Anura; family Myobatrachidae; genus Crinia; species Crinia signifera. The sequence continues at coordinate 39,168 of NW_028142435.1, forward strand.
ATCTCGCGCTGGGTCACCAGCCAATAGGAGCTGGCAGCCAATCAGGAGTGGCAGTGGTGTCTCATGATTGGCTGCCAGGCCGCAAGCTCCTATAGACTGCCGGACTGGCGCAACATTTCAAACTGCTGCTTAGAACTGAACTTATAAAGGCAGGCGACAGGCAGTCCACCTCTTCTGTCCGGCTGACACTTTTCCCAGCAGCTGCTGCAGACCCGCTCTTTAGACAGCCAGGCAGCACATCCCTCTCTGCCCCTCTCTGCCCAGCTTCAATATGCGTATGCCAAAAAAAAGAAGCAGTGCTCGAAGAAGGTGCGGGTATACTATACCGGTGAATGTGGCACCCCACAAGCTGGGGCACAAGTGCCAGCAGCATAAAGTAATGGAAACACTGTAAAAAGCATAAAGTAGCTGTGGCACTACAGGTGCCAGCATGACTGTGTATTAAAAAGTACTACTTGAGTTGCACAGAACTGAGCTTATATAGCTTGCAGCACAAAAGGGGTTAACAGCTCAGCTCACAGCAAGGCAGGTCAGTTTGCAAAAAGAAACATTGTTACAGAACTGACAAGTTTGCAGAAAAAGGTGGGAAATCCTGGATGGAATCTCTCCCTGGGAGTCTGACTGAGACAGGAGAGCAGAGTGAGAAGTGTGTAGTTGTTGACTGGTGAATGCTGAAGCTGGCAGAACCCTGAAGGCTGGGGAAAGCAGTGTGCCCTAAAGTGTATGGGGGGGTACAGACTGGCAGCATGCAGAGAGCACTGGTCAGTGAGGACAGCCTGTCAGCCCCATCAGCAAGTGTGCAGCTGCAAGGGTCAGAGAGTGGGAGAGTGGGCATGGCTGCACATTGCACCCCACACAACACCCCAGCTCCCCTAAAAAGCATTCAGCATGGCTGCACATTGCACCCCAACAACTAATGGGAAGAAAAAAACAACAACTGGCAAATATGCAAAATGACATTTAGGGGTGAGACAAAACCCAAAAGGGGTGCGCAGTGCAGGCATGCCTTTCAGGGAAGCTGGAGTGTGGTGAGGGGGATCCCGACATGCTTTGGGGCGTGACCCAGGGCCCCCATTTCAAAATGGCTGCAGTTTTTTTTTTTTATGTCTTTTTTTTTGGGCTGCAGTCATTTTGAAATGGGGACACACAAACACGCCCAAAGAATGAATGGCACCCCACACAACACCCCAGCTCCCCTTAAAAGCATGCAGCATGGCTGCACATTGCACCAAGCACATGTTAAAATAAAAAACTTAAAGCAAACCCCCATAGCAAGTGCAATATTAGTGCATCACAATACTCACCTGCAAAAGAAAAGAAAAAATACACTCTGCTCTCTCCACGGGTGCTTGGGTCCTGGGAGAACCATTAGCATGCAGCACTCCACCCCTGCTGAAAACTAATGGCGAATGTACGCAGCAGGAAACTCGCTGATATGAGCGAGGAAGAGCGGGAATACATGCTCCCGCCCTCCCCCAGTCACCTGATACGCCAGATAGGCTGAGATTCACCGTTGGGGGCGGTGAATCTCAGCCACGTTGAATAGGCTGACTCGTCGAGTCCCGACGAATAGCCATGCTTGGAGAATCGCCGCTAAAAGCCGGCGAATTGTCGGCGAATAAAAAACTTGATTCGCCGTGGCCGGTGATAATTCTCATTGAATACCGCCCTATGTCCACTTGGATGGTAAAGAACTTTCACCTTTTTTTTTTTTTTAAATGCGAACAGCTTGTGTCGACCCAAATCGGCATCTTCATGGTGAAAAAAGTCTCAGTCAAACTAGGTGTTTTATAGGGATGCAGTCAATTTACCGACGAACATTTGACCAACTGTTGTTATGTTGTTATACCAATGCCCATTGACCGACAGTCAAAATACCGAAACGGTTATTATACCGACATTAATTATGCCGACATGTTGAAAAGACAGACATGGTTAAAATCTTGATGTTAAATATGCCTACACATGCGTTTTCAAGCACTTTTTCCCCAAAACACTTTTTCATACTTTACCATCCCAATGCTCCTGGATTGGGAGTAGAATAGTGTGCTAAGCACAGTGAGGCACCGTGCCCGGAGCCTCTCCCTGGCTGTGGGGCCAGGTAAGAAACCCCCAGGGCAGCTGAGTAATGAGCCCCGGGGGCAGCTGCTCGGGACTCCCACAGGCAACCCGGCGTGTGACGATGTTTCCTTTTTTTTTTTTTTTTTCTCAAGGTGCATGGATCACGGAGCATAGCTCTCTCCCCCCTGACACCCAGAAGTCCCAACGACGAGTACTGATTGGCCCACGGGCCATTCAGTCACATATAATGGCTGACCATCGATAGCTAAAACTATCGATGGTTATCCATCAAATAGTTTGCCACTATCAATGGCTGGGTGCAGAATCGCCATCGATGGCAACCATTGATGGCCTCTGTACCGATGGTCATCCCTAGTTACAGGCAGCAGCAGCATCACTCTCCCGAGTCCCTCCTCTTTTTCCTCAGCTGTGTGTTTAGTGCCGCCCACTTTCCTCCCCTTCCTTAGCAACAACCCGACAGTAAGACTTCCTGTGCTCTGCCTCTGCAGTGCTGAGCATTCTGCACACGTGGGTGGCTGTGTGCACTGGAGGAGCACTGCAGCCAGCAATACCAGCTCTCAGGTATGTGATATATGTGCTGGGGAGGGAGTAAGTGACATGTTAATATGTCCAGGGGGTTAATAATGTCATGGTAATGTGTTCTGGGAGGGTGAGGCCCAGGGGAGAGACATTTTAATGTGTTCTGGGAGGGGGGAGGGGGCTGACATGTGTGCAGGTGTTAGTGACATTTTAATGGGTGTTGTGGGGGTGACATGGTAATGTGTGCTAGGGGAGACTACATGTTGATGTGTGCTGGGGGCTGACCTCTCAATGGGTGCTTGGAGGGGCTGACATGTTAATGGGTGCAGGGGGGCTGACATGTTAATGGTTGCTGGGGGGGGGGGGGCTGACATGTTAATGGTTGCTAGGGGGGGGGCTGACCGATATGGCTGCCTGCTGGATCCACTGGAGCCCCTCAGGCGCTTTCGGCTGCTTACTAGTAGCTATAGGCCAGATGAACTAGACTGCTGCTACTCCCCAAAAAAACTTCCAGAAATGCAACCATTGCTGTATAAGGGGAAATCAGTCACAGGGGGATACGGTCGCATTGTTGACAGCACTTAGGTTGACAGGTGTCTAGGTCGACATGGGTGAAGGTCGACAGGTATCAAGGTCGACATGGGTTTAGGTCGACACAGTGCTAGGTCGACATGGGTTAGGTCGGAAGGTCGACATGTTTTCTTTTACAGTTTTTTGAGCCGACAGGCAGTAGTTCATGCCCTAACATCCACTAGGGCATGGTGGGAGAATAAAATAGTGTGCCCGAGAGGGGCGTGGCTTCGGCGGACATGGAGTAGCTGCTTCCAACCTGAGCTCTCCGTCCCCGATATCCTGTATCTATATCCTGCATGCACTTATACTGCTCCTGGACCACACTGCTGGTGGGGGAATATCCCCAGAACAGATTAAGCCCCATCTCGTTCCTGTACCTGGTGTGCGGCCTGACTTACAGCCGAGGGAGCCTGCCGGAGGTCACGCAGGGAGCCGCGGACGCCATTTTCTTTCCCCTGCCAGGTGCCGCTGTCGTGTGTGCCCTGCGTGTCTTCCTCTTCACGGACAGGAGGCGCGCTACTGCGGAGGGACGCCGCCGGGCTACTGTGTGTGTGCTGCCTGTCCGGGTGAGTCTGTTTGGCCGCCCTCTCTCCCCCGTTTGCTGTGCGCCTGGAAGGGCGCCTCCTGCCACCCCCGTCCTGCCCTCCAGGCTGCTGGGATCTACAGCGCGTCACGGCGCCTGAATTTGCTGGTCAGCCATCTTGGCCGGGGGGGTCCCAGCAGGTCTGCCATCATAATCTACCTCTCCTGTGTTTGAGTCTGGGACTGCCTGCATTTACTGTGAATACATTAACACCGCTTGTAGCAAGTCTTGATTTATAACTGTCACTGCTCTGAGAGTGATATAAAATCTCATACTAGCCAGATCCTTTAGTGCTACAAGGTAATTTGGACAATATCCTGCTGACACCTATGGTACACACTGGTGGTGTGCTAGCCACCACCATTTTGCCATTGCTTTCCATATTGAGTATCATCTAACTTTCTAGGATGTCAGGCTTTGTGCAACAAATCCTCCAGGCCATCAATTCCTCCACTCAGAGGCTACTTGCCAAACTTGATACTATGGTGGGTGCACCTATAACTCCTGAAAATATGACCTCTGTGTCATCTGCGCTAGATTGGCAACAGGACCCTCCTGTCAGGGAGGTAGTGTCTTCTTCATCCACTACTCTCTTTTCAACTCCTGCAGATGAGGAATCTATAAAAATCAGTTCTGCAGCTGCAACAATGGATCCAACCTGCCAAATAGATGCTTCTAACACTGCCTCTGCTACTGTTACGGTACCAGCTGTTGCGGCCTCTTCGGAGCTCCGTTGTACGACTCTCGCAGTGACACTACAGCTACGAAAACCCCTCTGCACCTACTCCTTACATCTATTTCCATATTTCTGGATTGATGGGACACTCCTGGATCTCTTGTCCATGTACTTTCGGCTCCTATGTGCATGTCCTTGGGTGTACGATGGAGGGACTGTTGTCTTTAAGACTCTGCGGGGGAGGAGGGCCTGGCCCGACTAATATTTTTCATACTCTTACGCTCCAAAATATCTTCGTTGTTAACTGAGGCTTGGCCGGTTTAATACTTTCATCTCCTGTGCTTTTACATGTCTGCTGGTTTAGTGACCGTTTTGTATGTTTCCATGATATATAACTTTCGCAGATTCTACTTTGTTGCCTAATACTGAGACGGGATCATTTTATATTGTAATTATGCTGCAGCATCCTTGCTATACTAGTTAATAATTACAGCCATTGCCCCATTTAGCCCATTCGCCTATTATCCGACCATATGGGGGGGGGGGGGGGGGAGGATGGGGGGGTGGGGGGAAGGGGTGAATTAGGATTTTAGGCTAGGTTAGCTAATATAAGCTGAAGGCCACTAATTTATCCCCTCTTAGTAATAGTAGTATAGACAGTTGGGAAGAGGAGGGTAGGTTGTTCGGGATCCAGGTATACCTAGGTTGGGGTTAGGTCATACAGGGTGGGGGTATTTTGGGAAGGTTTATTTGGGGTTTTTGGGGGGGTTTTGCTTTGGGTAGGTTAGGTATTATATTCAAGATAGTGGGTTACTTATTTTTACATTTTATTTTACTCCCCTTGTCTGACCAGACCTACAATTCTGCAATAATAATTTCTCCTAGTCTAGTAACTTCTTAGCTGGGAAATATACTGTCCTATCAGACTATATCCGCTCTGTCATACTTTTTATTATATTGTGGTGTGGTATTTCACTCTGTATGTATATGTGTCATATACTCGGTAGTACCTAGAACCCAGATGGCGCCTTTGGGCAATAGGGCTCGATATATCCTGCATTAGAGAGTTTTTTTTTTTTTTTTTTTTACTTTCTATGTCCACAAACAATACCCTTATTTTTACCCTTGCTTTCATGCATCATTGCAGTATCAACGTTACCCTAGCTGCACTTTTTTGTATTTAGTATCATGTACTAAACTGGATTTCACTGTCTGTGTCTACAAACTATTGCCTGTAACGGGAGTTTATGTTGCATTACTAAAAATTTCAATAAAAATTATTGAATTAAAAAAAAATAGTGTGCCCGAAGCATCGCAAGGGCTTCGGTTGACTTCCAACTGTGTTCATGTTCACAGTGTCGACATTCGGGTAAAAAACCATGTTGACCTTTCCGACCTGTCGACCCAACGGTGTCGACTTAATGACTGCGCGTCTCTGCACTTCCCCCTTATACAACACTGCTGGTGTCTGCAGATCTGATTGTTACTGGGTTATGGTGAATGTCATATGCTGCAGATCTGATTGTTACTGACGCTTATAGTTTCCAAACCTATAAGCGTTGCCTGAAAACTCATCTCTTCAGGCAAGCTTATCAAATTCCAGAACCAGTCACAGAACCTTGCATTCTGGTGGAATCGAGGCAATAAAGAATACAGTATCTATCCTTATGTATCAATGCCTATTTCCCTATAGATTGTAAGCTTGCGAGCAGGGCCCTCCTACCTTTTGACTGTCTTAAAAGTCCCTGTTTGTTGTATCACTATCTCCTTTTGTAAAGCGCAACGGAATATGCTGCGCTCTATAAGTAACTTAATCAAAATAAAATAAATGAAATACTGGGTATTTATTGTAATGATGATTATGTAATGTAGTGATGTAGTGCAGTGTGTAGCGGGATGTAATGTAGTACAGCATGGAGGGAGATAGTCATGTAGTGCGGCGTGTATATATACAGGGGCGTAGCTATGGTAAGGCAGCCCCAGCCATCGCGGGGGGGAGCCGGTGTCACTGGGGCGCAGCAGGGTCACGGCACTCTCAAAGCCGAGCTCTGCTCAGTGCTCTGCTGCTGGGAGGAAGCTGGGTATATACTGTTGAGCCGCCTGTAGGTGGCGCTGCAGCGCACAGCTGAGCTCCTCGGCTGTCAGGAAGAAGCTCCTCTCTCTGTCTCAGGACATGGGGCTGCCTGATACACGGAGCTATGAATAGGTGACATGCTGATTTTACAGGTTTGTGTCCCTTGTTGTGGGTGCCAGTTGCAGGGGCATGGACAGGGGAAGAAAAGTGTGGGCACCATTAATGTAAGCTGGTGGCCCAGTGAGTACTATGTCTTGGTAGCTGCAGTGGGAAGGGGGAGGACTGGGTATATGGAAACTGGGTGCCCTCCATTGCTTGTGGGGGTTATTTGCTTTAGTATTGGTGTTTGTAAGTATGCTGTATGTGTGTATGTATGTATACTTTTTGTGTATGCTCTGTGTGTCTATAGCGTGTGTATGTTTATAAATATGCTGTATGTGTGCATGTTGTATGGTATCTGTGGTCGTATGCCATGTGTGTATGCTGTATGTGTGTGTGTATATGTAAATATGCTGTGTGTGTGCATGTATGGTATCTGTACCAGTATGCCATGTGTGTGTCCGTGTATGTCCTTTGTGTCTAAGGTATGTGTGCTTTAATGTCCTGTGTGTGAATGGTATGTGCGTGTGCGTGTCTGTATGGCATGTCCTGTGTGTATGTATGGCATGCGTGTGATTACTGTAGTGTGCATGTATGTTCTGTTTGTATGTATGTATGGTATGTGCGTGTATATTATGTGTGTCTGTATGGTATATGTGTGTGTTTGTGATGTGTGTCTGTATATATGGTATGTGTGCATGTATGTCCTGTTTGTATATATATATGTATGGTATGTGCGTGTATGGTATGTGTGTATGGTATGTGTGCATGTATGCCCTGTGTGTCTGCTATCTATTAGCCCCTGGTCCCTGGATGCCAGCATTCAGTATAGCGTCACTAGCATCCCTAATGCCTTTAGAAGAGCGGCCGCTGAACTTGAAATGAGTTAGGATGCCAATGCCGTAATACTGACAGCTAGAATCCTGATTGGTGAGTATGAAGGAAAGAGCGGAGCGAGACAGCGAAACGCTATGGAGAGAGTGGGGGTGTGAAGGAGAGAGAAATAGAGAGACAGTGATGGAAAGAAAAATAAAGTGTCAGAGAGAGAGAGAGAATCGGACCCTTTATATATTTTGCAATGGGACCCACAAGGTTCTAGTTATGCTCCTGCACCCCAATTGTTTGCCCTGAGTTGCTGGCAGCAGCACCAGAGCACCCTGACCTATGATAGTTTCATAGTAGGTAAGGCTGAAAAAAGACTTGCGACCATCTAGTTCAACCTGGTATAGATATCCATTGCTGATTTGGTAGGTTCTGGTATTTTACAGACAAATTATATTTCTTATTTGTACCCATGGATGTTTTCTCCAGTAAATGATTGTCCAACTTTGCCTTGAACGCATTTAATGAGCCAGCCGTTACCACCTCTCTGGGAAGAGAGTTCCAGAGTTTGACTGTTCTGACCGTAAAGAAATTCTTTCTACTAGCTGAATGAAATCTTTTTTCTTCTAATCTATACTCATGCCCTCGCGTCCTAGATTCCTTTCTAGTAGAAAATAGGGTGTGTGACAGTTCCTTATATTGGCCCTTGATATACTTGTACATATTGAGCATGTCCCCCATCATCCTTTTTCATCTCCCACAGCAGCAGCGTGTCTCCTGGGCAGCAGAACTTGCTGCTGCAGTGCAGACTCCACCCTTCCTGTCCTAGAGACCAACCAAGCTATCACACGCGCAAAGCCTAGGAGGAGCGGCCATCAAAAAGCACCCGTCGTGACCTTCAAGATAATGGTTGTGACCCACTGCCATCCTCGCGCTTCAGTGTCCTCTCCTGGCTGCAGTTCTAGCATCTGGTAAGATGTGTTTTGCTTGGTTTCGGGTCAGAAGATGGGGTAACTGGCGCTCATTTAGGGCACCCTCATATGTTTGTGTGTCAGGATGGTGCTCTCTTCCCAGAGGCTGCCCCGGTTCCTGCTGCTGGCCGTGCATGGGGTATAGAGGTGATGTCAATGGTGCCTGCAGCAGCACTGGAAATAACTTTCAATATGCCAGCTTAAAGTGCAATGTATGTACACTTCTAAACCTAGTAGCTTCTATACCCCTTCCCTACCCCCAGTACTGCCTATCCCTAATCCACCTTGGCCTCTCCCTAACCATACAGGAGCCGCTAGGCCGCAAGGCGGCCAATAGCGGCATTCGGGAGGCGGAGCCGCACGATGTACACAAACACCGTGCGGCTCCCTGCTGTCCGGGCTGGTTTCGCGTGTCGGTTTGTTTTTTTTGCCAAGACCCTTACCTGGACTACGTCGCGCTGGGACAGGTGAGTATGGTTTCCTTCCATAGGTTCCCACATGGATTTCTTCGGACTCCGGACCGCCGACGCCATCGCCGACAGGGATGCCGACAGGGATGCCGACATGGATACAGACACAGACCAGGACATCAGGACCAGGGCTACCTACGGGCTCAAGATAGGTAAGTATCAGTATGTATGTGTTATGGATGTATTAAACTTTTATTTTTCACGTGTGTCAGTGTGTTTATTGTACGATTTCTTTTACTGTGGAACTACAAGACCCAGCGGGCCCTTTAATGCCCCGCAGGCTGGGACTTGTGGTTCTCCAAGTCCCAGCTTGCGGTGGAGGCTTGCTGGGACTCATAGTTCACCAGTAAAAGACAATAGTTTTTATTCTATTTTTTACACCATTCCATCAGCCCGATGCCCACCGCCCAGAGGCATCGGGGATAGCACCAGGCTTCAGCCTCGTCAGGTAAGTCCTGGAGGGGGGGGGGGGCCCCTTCATTGGGGGGGTCCCCACTCCCCCAGGGCCCCTGGCCAGGCTGACTGGTCGGTAGGGTTAATGCTTTGGCCGCGGGACCTTATATAATAAGTGTCCCCCGGCTGTGGCATTACCCTGCTGGCTGGTTGTGCCTGGGGCTAGTTCTTAAAATACGGGGGACCCCTAGTCATTTTGTCCCCCGTATTTTGGGAAACAGCCCCGGACCTGGAGCCTGGGGCTGGTTGTAAAAAATCAGGGAACCCCTATTTGTCGGGTTTCCTGATTTTTTTAATACCAGCCCCGGCTCCTTCAGCCTGGTGCTGGTTACGGCAGTGGGGGGGGGGGACCCCATGCCGTTTTTTTTTTAACGGGTAAAGGGCTACCCCTTTCCCACTGCCAAAAAAATGGCTCTTACACGGTAAAAACACTGCTTTTTACCCAGTTAACAAATACCGGTATTTGTTACCCGTGTAAAGCAACCTGGAGCTTTCCCACTGCAGCTCTAACCGTTTAAAAAGGCTAAAAAAACAGCATTTTACCGCATAAAGCCTGCAGTGGGAAAGGGGCATTAGTTTTGTGTGCGCTTTGGAAAAGGGGTATGGCCACTGGAAAAGGGGGCATGTCTTTCAGTGAAGTGTACCACATCACATACACCACAATAGTAGGACTCCCTATACTATCTAGTACTAGTGCCCTTACACATTGTGCCACACAGTATGAGCCAAAATTCAAGGACAGCAAGGACAAAGGGACAGGGAGAGTGACAGCAGAGAGACAGTGGGAACACAGAGTGACAGCAGGGACACAGAGACGGCCACATATGTACTGTATATTGGGCATCATGGTACGTGGCATATGTATAATGCCCATTATACATATGCCGAACACTGTGAAGCCCATTCTACATATGCAGTACACCGTGATGCCCATTAAATATATATGCCCCACACCGTGATGGCCATTATACATATGCCGAACACTTTGATGCCCATTATACATATGCTACACACCGTGATGCTCATTACAGATATGCCACACACTGAGATACCCATTACATATTATGGCACATAAGCTTGATGCAAGGGTCTTCATACTCGATGCCAAGGGGGTTTACATGCTCCTAGCCAGGGGGAAGCAGTCTGACAGCCGGGCAGAAAGCGGTGTGCTGCCCGGCTGGTTAAATAGCGGGTCCGCAGTTGCTGCAGTGAAACAGTGTGACTGCCAGGCAGAATTGGTCGGCTGCTTGGCTGTCTTTAGAGCGGGTATGCAGCAGTTTGAAATCTCGCGCTGGGTCACCAGCCAATAGGAGCTGGCAGCCAATCAGGAGTGGCAGTGGTGTCTCATGATTGGCTGCCAGGCCGCAAGCTCCTATAGACTGCCGGACTGGCGCAACATTTCAAACTGCTGCTTAGAACTGAACTTATAAAGGCAGGCGACAGGCAGTCCACCTCTTCTGTCCGGCTGACACTTTTCCCAGCAGCTGCTGCAGACCCGCTCTTTAGACAGCCAGGCAGCACATCCCTCTCTGCCCCTCTCTGCCCAGCTTCAATATGCGTATGCCAAAAAAAAGAAGCAGTGCTCGAAGAAGGTGCGGGTATACTATACCGGTGAATGTGGCACCCCACAAGCTGGGGCACAAGTGCCAGCAGCATAAAGTAATGGAAACACTGTAAAAAGCATAAAGTAGCTGTGGCACTACAGGTGCCAGCATGACTGTGTATTAAAAAGTACTACTTGAGTTGCACAGAACTGAGCTTATATAGCTTGCAGCACAAAAGGGGTTAACAGCTCAGCTTACAGCAAGGCAGGTCAGTTTGCAAAAAGAAACATTGTTACAGAACTGACAAGTTTGCAGAAAAAGGTGGGAAATCCTGGATGGAATCTCTCCCTGGGAGTCTGACTGAGACAGGAGAGCAGAGTGAGAAGTGTGTAGTTGTTGACTGGTGAATGCTGAAGCTGGCAGAACCCTGAAGGCTGGGGAAAGCAGTGTGCCCTAAAGTGTATGGGGGGGCACAGACTGGCAGCATGCAGAGAGCACTGGTCAGTGAGGACAGCCTGTCAGCCCCATCAGCAAGTGTGCAGCTGCAAGGGTCAGAGAGTGGGAGAGTGGGCATGGCTGCACATTGCACCCCACACAACACCCCAGCTCCCCTAAAAAGCATTCAGCATGGCTGCACATTGCACCCCAACAACTAATGGGAAGAAAAAATCAACAACTGGCAAATATGCAAAATGACATTTAGGGGTGAGACAAAACCCAAAAGGGGTGCGCAGTGCAGGCATGCCTTTCAGGGAAGCTGGAGTGTGGTGAGGGGGATCCCGACATGCTTTGGGGCGTGACCCAGGGCCCCCATTTCAAAATGGCTGCAGTTTTTTTTTTTTATGTCTTTTTTTTTGGGCTGCAGTCATTTTGAAATGGGGACACACAAACACGCCCAAAGAATGAATGGCACCCCACACAACACCCCAGCTCCCCTTAAAAGCATGCAGCATGGCTGCACATTGCACCAAGCACATGTTAAAATAAAAAACTTAAAGCAAACCCCCATAGCAAGTGCAATATTAGTGCATCACAATACTCACCTGCAAAAGAAAAGAAAAAATACACTCTGCTCTCTCCACGGGTGCTTGGGTCCTGGGAGAACCATTAGCATGCAGCACTCCACCCCTGCTGAAAACTAATGGCGAATGTACGCAGCAGGAAACTCGCTGATATGAGCGAGGAAGAGCGGGAATACATGCTCCCGCCCTCCCCCAGTCACCTGATACGCCAGATAGGCTGAGATTCACCGTTGGGGGCGGTGAATCTCAGCCACGTTGAATAGGCTGACTCGTCGAGTCCCGACGAATAGCCATGCTTGGAGAATCGCCGCTAAAAGCCGGCGAATTGTCGGCGAATAAAAAACTTGATTCGCCGTGGCCGGTGATAATTCTCATTGAATACCGCCCTATGTCCACTTGGATGGTAAAGAACTTTCACCTTTTTTTTTTTTTAAATGCGAACAGCTTGTGTCGACCCAAATCGGCATCTTCATGGTGAAAAAAGTCTCAGTCAAACTAGGTGTTTTATAGGGATGCAGTCAATTTACCGACGAACATTTGACCAACTGTTGTTATGTTGTTATACCAATGCCCATTGACCGACAGTCAAAATACCGAAACGGTTATTATACCGACATTAATTATGCCGACATGTTGAAAAGACAGACATGGTTAAAATCTTGATGTTAAATATGCCTACACATGCGTTTTCAAGCACTTTTTCCCCAAAACACTTTTTCATACTTTACCTTCCCAATGCTCCTGGATTGGGAGTAGAATAGTGTGCTAAGCACAGTGAGGCACCGTGCCCGGAGCCTCTCCCTGGCTGTGGGGCCAGGTAAGAAACCCCCAGGGCAGCTGAGTAATGAGCCCCGGGGGCAGCTGCTCGGGACTCCCACAGGCAACCCGGCGTGTGACGATGTTTCCTTTTTTTTTTTTTTTTTTTTTCAAGGTGCATGGATCACGGAGCATAGCTCTCTCCCCCCTGACACCCAGAAGTCCCAACGACGAGTACTGATTGGCCCACGGGCCATTCAGTCACATATAATGGCTGACCATCGATAGCTAAAACTATCGATGGTTATCCATCAAATAGTTTGCCACTATCAATGGCTGGGTGCAGAATCGCCATCGATGGCAACCATTGATGGCCTCTGTACCGATGGTCATCCCTAGTTACAGGCAGCAGCAGCATCACTCTCCCGAGTCCCTCCTCTTTTTCCTCAGCTGTGTGTTTAGTGCCGCCCACTTTCCTCCCCTTCCTTAGCAACAACCCGACAGTAAGACTTCCTGTGCTCTGCCTCTGCAGTGCTGAGCATTCTGCACACGTGGGTGGCTGTGTGCACTGGAGGAGCACTGCAGCCAGCAATACCAGCTCTCAGGTATGTGATATATGTGCTGGGGAGGGAGTAAGTGACATGTTAATATGTCCAGGGGGTTAATAATGTCATGGTAATGTGTTCTGGGAGGGTGAGGCCCAGGGGAGAGACATTTTAATGTGTTCTGGGAGGGGGGAGGGGGCTGACATGTGTGCAGGTGTTAGTGACATTTTAATGGGTGTTGTGGGGGTGACATGGTAATGTGTGCTAGGGGAGACTACATGTTGATGTGTGCTGGGGGCTGACCTCTCAATGGGTGCTTGGAGGGGCTGACATGTTAATGGGTGCAGGGGGGCTGACATGTTAATGGTTGCTGGGGGGGGGGGCTGACATGTTAATGGTTGCTAGGGGGGGGGGGGGGCTGACCGATATGGCTGCCTGCTGGATCCACTGGAGCCCCTCAGGCGCTTTCGGCTGCTTACTAGTAGCTATAGGCCAGATGAACTAGACTGCTGCTACTCCCCAAAAAAACTTCCAGAAATGCAACCATTGCTGTATAAGGGGAAATCAGTCACAGGGGGATACGGTCGCATTGTTGACAGCACTTAGGTTGACAGGTGTCTAGGTCGACATGGGTGAAGGTCGACAGGTATCAAGGTCGACATGGGTTTAGGTCGACACAGTGCTAGGTCGACATGGGTTAGGTCGAAAGGTCGACATGTTTTCTTTTACAGTTTTTTGAGCCGACAGGCAGTAGTTCATGCCCTAACATCCACTAGGGCATGGTGGGAGAATAAAATAGTGTGCCCGAGAGGGGCGTGGCTTCGGCGGACATGGAGTAGCTGCTTCCAACCTGAGCTCTCCGTCCCCGATATCCTGTATCTATATCCTGCATGCACTTATACTGCTCCTGGACCACACTGCTGGTGGGGGAATATCCCCAGAACAGATTAAGCCCCATCTCGTTCCTGTACCTGGTGTGCGGCCTGACTTACAGCCGAGGGAGCCTGCCGGAGGTCACGCAGGGAGCCGCGGACGCCATTTTCTTTCCCCTGCCAGGTGCCGCTGTCGTGTGTGCCCTGCGTGTCTTCCTCTTCACGGACAGGAGGCGCGCTACTGCGGAGGGACGCCGCCGGGCTACTGTGTGTGTGCTGCCTGTCCGGGTGAGTCTGTTTGGCCGCCCTCTCTCCCCCGTTTGCTGTGCGCCTGGAAGGGCGCCTCCTGCCACCCCCGTCCTGCCCTCCAGGCTGCTGGGATCTACAGCGCGTCACGGCGCCTGAATTTGCTGGTCAGCCATCTTGGCCGGGGGGGTCCCAGCAGGTCTGCCATCATAATCTACCTCTCCTGTGTTTGAGTCTGGGACTGCCTGCATTTACTGTGAATACATTAACACCGCTTGTAGCAAGTCTTGATTTATAACTGTCACTGCTCTGAGAGTGATATAAAATCTCATACTAGCCAGATCCTTTAGTGCTACAAGGTAATTTGGACAATATCCTGCTGACACCTATGGTACACACTGGTGGTGTGCTAGCCACCACCATTTTGCCATTGCTTTCCATATTGAGTATTATCTAACTTTCTAGGATGTCAGGCTTTGTGCAACAAATCCTCCAGGCCATCAATTCCTCCACTCAGAGGCTACTTGCCAAACTTGATACTATGGTGGGTGCACCTATAACTCCTGAAAATATGACCTCTGTGTCATCTGCGCTAGATTGGCAACAGGACCCTCCTGTCAGGGAGGTAGTGTCTTCTTCATCCACTACTCTCTTTTCAACTCCTGCAGATGAGGAATCTATAAAAATCAGTTCTGCAGCTGCAACAATGGATCCAACCTGCCAAATAGAGGCTTCTAACACTGCCTCTGCTACTGTTACGGTACCAGCTGTTGCGGCCTCTTCGGAGCTCCGTTGTACGACTCTCGCAGTGACACTACAGCTACGAAAACCCCTCTGCACCTACTCCTTACATCTATTTCCATATTTCTGGATTGATGGGACACTCCTGGATCTCTTGTCCATGTACTTTCGGCTCCTATGTGCATGTCCTTGGGTGTACGATGGAGGGACTGTTGTCTTTAAGACTCTGCGGGGGAGGAGGGCCTGGCCCGACTAATATTTTTCATACTCTTACGCTCCAAAATATCTTCGTTGTTAACTGAGGCTTGGCCGGTTTAATACTTTCATCTCCTGTGCTTTTACATGTCTGCTGGTTTAGTGACCGTTTTGTATGTTTCCATGATATATAACTTTCGCAGATTCTACTTTGTTGCCTAATACTGAGACGGGATCATTTTATATTGTAATTATGCTGCAGCATCCTTGCTATACTAGTTAATAATTACAGCCATTGCCCCATTTAGCCCATTCGCCTATTATCCGACCATATGGGGGGGGGGGGGGGGGGGGGAGGATGGGGGGGGGGGGGGGAAGGGGTGAATTAGGATTTTAGGCTAGGTTAGCTAATATAAGCTGAAGGCCACTAATTTATCCCCTCTTAGTAATAGTAGTATAGACAGTTAGGAAGAGGAGGGTAGGTTGTTCGGGATCCAGGTATACCTAGGTTGGGGTTAGGTCATACAGGGTGGGGGTATTTTGGGAAGGTTTATTTTGGGTTTTTGGGGGGGTTTTGCTTTGGGTAGGTTAGGTATTATATTCAAGATAGTGGGTTACTTATTTTTACATTTTATTTTACTCCCCTTGTCTGACCAGACCTACAATTCTGCAATAATAATTTCTCCTAGTCTAGTAACTTCTTAGCTGGGAAATATACTGTCCTATCAGACTATATCCGCTCTGTCATACTTTTTATTATATTGTGGTGTGGTATTTCACTCTGTATGTATATGTGTCATATACTCGGTAGTACCTAGAACCCAGATGGCGCCTTTGGGCAATAGGGCTCGATATATCCTGCATTAGAGAGTTTTTTTTTTTTTTTTTTTACTTTCTATGTCCACAAACAATACCCTTATTTTTACCCTTGCTTTCATGCATCATTGCAGTATCAACGTTACCCTAGCTGCACTTTTTTGTATTTAGTATCATGTACTAAACTGGATTTCACTGTCTGTGTCTACAAACTATTGCCTGTAACGGGAGTTTATGTTGCATTACTAAAAATTTCAATAAAAATTATTGAATTAAAAAAAAATAGTGTGCCCGAAGCATCGCAAGGGCTTCGGTTGACTTCCAACTGTGTTCATGTTCACAGTGTCGACATTCGGGTAAAAAACCATGTTGACCTTTCCGACCTGTCGACCCAACGGTGTCGACTTAATGACTGCGCGTCTCTGCACTTCCCCCTTATACAACACTGCTGGTGTCTGCAGATCTGATTGTTACTGGGTTATGGTGAATGTCATATGCTGCAGATCTGATTGTTACTGACGCTTATAGTTTCCAAACCTATAAGCGTTGCCTGAAAACTCATCTCTTCAGGCAAGCTTATCAAATTCCAGAACCAGTCACAGAACCTTGCATTCTGGTGGAATCGAGGCAATAAAGAATACAGTATCTATCCTTATGTATCAATGCCTATTTCCCTATAGATTGTAAGCTTGCGAGCAGGGCCCTCCTACCTTTTGACTGTCTTAAAAGTCCCTGTTTGTTGTATCACTATCTCCTTTTGTAAAGCGCAACGGAATATGCTGCGCTCTATAAGTAACTTAATCAAAATAAAATAAATGAAATACTGGGTATTTATTGTAATGATGATTATGTAATGTAGTGATGTAGTGCAGTGTGTAGCGGGATGTAATGTAGTACAGCATGGAGGGAGATAGTCATGTAGTGCGGCGTGTATATATACAGGGGCGTAGCTATGGTAAGGCAGCCCCAGCCATCGCGGGGGGGAGCCGGTGTCACTGGGGCGCAGCAGGGTCACGGCACTCTCAAAGCCGAGCTCTGCTCAGTGCTCTGCTGCTGGGAGGAAGCTGGGTATATACTGTTGAGCCGCCTGTAGGTGGCGCTGCAGCGCACAGCTGAGCTCCTCGGCTGTCAGGAAGAAGCTCCTCTCTCTGTCTCAGGACATGGGGCTGCCTGATACACGGAGCTATGAATAGGTGACATGCTGATTTTACAGGTTTGTGTCCCTTGTTGTGGGTGCCAGTTGCAGGGGCATGGACAGGGGAAGAAAAGTGTGGGCACCATTAATGTAAGCTGGTGGCCCAGTGAGTACTATGTCTTGGTAGCTGCAGTGGGAAGGGGGAGGACTGGGTATATGGAAACTGGGTGCCCTCCATTGCTTGTGGGGGTTATTTGCTTTAGTATTGGTGTTTGTAAGTATGCTGTATGTGTGTATGTATGTATACTTTTTGTGTATGCTCTGTGTGTCTATAGCGTGTGTATGTTTATAAATATGCTGTATGTGTGCATGTTGTATGGTATCTGTGGTCGTATGCCATGTGTGTATGCTGTATGTGTGTGTGTATATGTAAATATGCTGTGTGTGTGCATGTATGGTATCTGTACCAGTATGCCATGTGTGTGTCCGTGTATGTCCTTTGTGTCTAAGGTATGTGTGCTTTAATGTCCTGTGTGTGAATGGTATGTGCGTGTGCGTGTCTGTATGGCATGTCCTGTGTGTATGTATGGCATGCGTGTGATTACTGTAGTGTGCATGTATGTTCTGTTTGTATGTATGTATGGTATGTGCGTGTATATTATGTGTGTCTGTATGGTATATGTGTGTGTTTGTGATGTGTGTCTGTATATATGGTATGTGTGCATGTATGTCCTGTTTGTATATATATATGTATGGTATGTGCGTGTATGGTATGTGTGTATGGTATGTGTGCATGTATGCCCTGTGTGTCTGCTATCTATTAGCCCCTGGTCCCTGGATGCCAGCATTCAGTATAGCGTCACTAGCATCCCTAATGCCTTTAGAAGAGCGGCCGCTGAACTTGAAATGAGTTAGGATGCCAATGCCGTAATACTGACAGCTAGAATCCTGATTGGTGAGTATGAAGGAAAGAGCGGAGCGAGACAGCGAAACGCTATGGAGAGAGTGGGGGTGTGAAGGAGAGAGAAATAGAGAGACAGTGATGGAAAGAAAAATAAAGTGTCAGAGAGAGAGAGAGAATCGGACCCTTTATATATTTTGCAATGGGACCCACAAGGTTCTAGTTATGCTCCTGCACCCCAATTGTTTGCCCTGAGTTGCTGGCAGCAGCACCAGAGCACCCTGACCTATGATAGTTTCATAGTAGGTAAGGCTGAAAAAAGACTTGCGTCCATCTAGTTCAACCTGGTATAGATATCCATTGCTGATTTGGTAGGTTCTGGTATTTTACAGACAAATTATATTTCTTATTTGTACCCATGGATGTTTTCTCCAGTAAATGATTGTCCAACTTTGCCTTGAACGCATTTAATGAGCCAGCCGTTACCACCTCTCTGGGAAGAGAGTTCCAGAGTTTGACTGTTCTGACCGTAAAGAAATTCTTTCTACTAGCTGAATGAAATCTTTTTTCTTCTAATCTATACTCATGCCCTCGCGTCCTAGATTCCTTTCTAGTAGAAAATAGGGTGTGTGACAGTTCCTTATATTGGCCCTTGATATACTTGTACATATTGAGCATGTCCCCCATCATCCTTTTTCATCTCCCACAGCAGCAGCGTGTCTCCTGGGCAGCAGAACTTGCTGCTGCAGTGCAGACTCCACCCTTCCTGTCCTAGAGACCAACCAAGCTATCACACGCGCAAAGCCCAGGAGGAGCGGCCATCAAAAAGCACCCGTCGTGACCTTCAAGATAATGGTTGTGACCCACTGCCATCCTCGCGCTTCAGTGTCCTCTCCTGGCTGCAGTTCTAGCATCTGGTAAGATGTGTTTTGCTTGGTTTCGGGTCAGAAGATGGGGTAACTGGCGCTCATTTAGGGCACCCTCATATGTTTGTGTGTCAGGATGGTGCTCTCTTCCCAGAGGCTGCCCCGGTTCCTGCTGCTGGCCGTGCATGGGGTATAGAGGTGATGTCAATGGTGCCTGCAGCAGCACTGGAAATAACTTTCAATATGCCAGCTTAAAGTGCAATGTATGTACACTTCTAAACCTAGTAGCTTCTATACCCCTTCCCTACCCCCAGTACTGCCTATCCCTAATCCACCTTGGCCTCTCCCTAACCATACAGGAGCCGCTAGGCCGCAAGGCGGCCAATAGCGGCATTCGGGAGGCGGAGCCGCACGATGTACACAAACACCGTGCGGCTCCCTGCTGTCCGGGCTGGTTTCGCGTGTCGGTTTGTTTTTTTTGCCAAGACCCTTACCTGGACTACGTCGCGCTGGGACAGGTGAGTATGGTTTCCTTCCATAGGTTCCCACATGGATTTCTTCGGACTCCGGACCGCCGACGCCATCGCCGACAGGGATGCCGACAGGGATGCCGACATGGATACAGACACAGACCAGGACATCAGGACCAGGGCTACCTACGGGCTCAAGATAGGTAAGTATCAGTATGTATGTGTTATGGATGTATTAAACTTTTATTTTTCACGTGTGTCAGTGTGTTTATTGTACGATTTCTTTTACTGTGGAACTACAAGACCCAGCGGGCCCTTTAATGCCCCGCAGGCTGGGACTTGTGGTTCTCCAAGTCCCAGCTTGCGGTGGAGGCTTGCTGGGACTCATAGTTCACCAGTAAAAGACAATAGTTTTTATTCTATTTTTTACACCATTCCATCAGCCCGATGCCCACCGCCCAGAGGCATCGGGGATAGCACCAGGCTTCAGCCTCGTCAGGTAAGTCCTGGAGGGGGGGGGGGCCCCCTTCATTGGGGGGGTCCCCACTCCCCCAGGGCCCCTGGCCAGGCTGACTGGTCGGTAGGGTTAATGCTTTGGCCGCGGGACCTTATATAATAAGTGTCCCCCGGCTGTGGCATTACCCTGCTGGCTGGTTGTGCCTGGGGCTAGTTCTTAAAATACGGGGGACCCCTAGTCATTTTGTCCCCCGTATTTTGGGAAACAGCCCCGGACCTGGAGCCTGGGGCTGGTTGTAAAAAATCAGGGAACCCCTATTTGTCGGGTTTCCTGATTTTTTTTAATACCAGCCCCGGCTCCTTCAGCCTGGTGCTGGTTACGGCAGTGGGGGGGGGGACCCCATGCCGTTTTTTTTTTAACGGGTAAAGGGCTACCCCTTTCCCACTGCCAAAAAAATGGCTCTTACACGGTAAAAACACTGCTTTTTACCCAGTTAACAAATACCGGTATTTGTTACCCGTGTAAAGCAACCTGGAGCTTTCCCACTGCAGCTCTAACCGTTTAAAAAGGCTAAAAAAACGGCATTTTACCGCATAAAGCCTGCAGTGGGAAAGGGGCATTAGTTTTGTGTGCGCTTTGGAAAAGGGGTATGGCCACTGGAAAAGGGGGCATGTCTTTCAGTGAAGTGTACCACATCACATACACCACAATAGTAGGACTCCCTATACTATCTAGTACTAGTGCCCTTACACATTGTGCCACACAGTATGAGCCAAAATTCAAGGACAGCAAGGACAAAGGGACAGGGAGAGTGACAGCAGAGAGACAGTGGGAACACAGAGTGACAGCAGGGACACAGAGACGGCCACATTTAACATCAAGATTTTAACCATGTCTGTCTTTTCAACATGTCGGCATAATTAATGTCGGTATAATAACCGTTTCGGTATTTTGACTGTCGGTCAATGGGCATTGGTATAACAACATAACAACAGTTGGTCAAATGTTCGTCGGTAAATTGACTGCATCCCTATAAAACACCTAGTTTGACTGAGACTTTTTTCACCATGAAGATGCCGATTTGGGTCGACACAAGCTGTTCGCATTTAAAAAAAAAAAAAGGTGAAAGTTCTTTACCATCCAAGTGGACATAGGGCGGTATTCAATGAGAATTATCACCGGCCACGGCGAATCAAGTTTTTTATTCGCCGACAATTCGCCGGCTTTTAGCGGCGATTCTCCAAGCATGGCTATTCGTCGGGACTCGACGAGTCAGCCTATTCAACGTGGCTGAGATTCACCGCCCCCAACGGTGAATCTCAGCCTATCTGGCGTATCAGGTGACTGGGGGAGGGCGGGAGCATGTATTCCCGCTCTTCCTCGCTCATATCAGCGAGTTTCCTGCTGCGTACATTCGCCATTAGTTTTCAGCAGGGGTGGAGTGCTGCATGCTAATGGTTCTCCCAGGACCCAAGCACCCGTGGAGAGAGCAGAGTGTATTTTTTCTTTTCTTTTGCAGGTGAGTATTGTGATGCACTAATATTGCACTTGCTATGGGGGTTTGCTTTAAGTTTTTTATTTTAACATGTGCTTGGTGCAATGTGCAGCCATGCTGCATGCTTTTAAGGGGAGCTGGGGTGTTGTGTGGGGTGCCATTCATTCTTTGGGCGTGTTTGTGTGTCCCCATTTCAAAATGACTGCAGCCCAAAAAAAAAGACATAAAAAAAAAAAACTGCAGCCATTTTGAAATGGGGGCCCTGGGTCACGCCCCAAAGCATGTCGGGATCCCCCTCACCACACTCCAGCTTCCCTGAAAGGCATGCCTGCACTGCGCACCCCTTTTGGGTTTTGTCTCACCCCTAAATGTCATTTTGCATATTTGCCAGTTGTTGATTTTTTCTTCCCATTAGTTGTTGGGGTGCAATGTGCAGCCATGCTGAATGCTTTTTAGGGGAGCTGGGGTGTTGTGTGGGGTGCAATGTGCAGCCATGCCCACTCTCCCACTCTCTGACCCTTGCAGCTGCACACTTGCTGATGGGGCTGACAGGCTGTCCTCACTGACCAGTGCTCTCTGCATGCTGCCAGTCTGTGCCCCCCCATACACTTTAGGGCACACTGCTTTCCCAGCCTTCAGGGTTCTGCCAGCTTCAGCATTCACCAGTCAACAACTACACACTTCTCACTCTGCTCTCCTGTCTCAGTCAGACTCCCAGGGAGAGATTCCATCCAGGATTTCCCACCTTTTTCTGCAAACTTGTCAGTTCTGTAACAATGTTTCTTTTTGCAAACTGACCTGCCTTGCTGTGAGCTGAGCTGTTAACCCCTTTTGTGCTGCAAGCTATATAAGCTCAGTTCTGTGCAACTCAAGTAGTACTTTTTAATACAGTCATGCTGGCACCTGTAGTGCCACAGCTACTTTATGCTTTTTACAGTGTTTCCATTACTTTATGCTGCTGGCACTTGTGCCCCAGCTTGTGGGGTGCCACATTCACCGGTATAGTATACCCGCACCTTCTTCGAGCACTGCTTCTTTTTTTTGGCATACGCATATTGAAGCTGGGCAGAGAGGGGCAGAGAGGGATGTGCTGCCTGGCTGTCTAAAGAGCGGGTCTGCAGCAGCTGCTGGGAAAAGTGTCAGCCGGACAGAAGAGGTGGACTGCCTGTCGCCTGCCTTTATAAGTTCAGTTCTAAGCAGCAGTTTGAAATGTTGCGCCAGTCCGGCAGTCTATAGGAGCTTGCGGCCTGGCAGCCAATCATGAGACACCACTGCCACTCCTGATTGGCTGCCAGCTCCTATTGGCTGGTGACCCAGCGCGAGATTTCAAACTGCTGCATACCCGCTCTAAAGACAGCCAAGCAGCCGACCAATTCTGCCTGGCAGTCACACTGTTTCACTGCAGCAACTGCGGACCCGCTATTTAACCAGCCGGGCAGCACACCGCTTTCTGCCCGGCTGTCAGACTGCTTCCCCCTGGCTAGGAGCATGTAAACCCCCTTGGCATCGAGTATGAAGACCCTTGCATCAAGCTTATGTGCCATAATATGTAATGGGTATCTCAGTGTGTGGCATATCTGTAATGAGCATCACGGTGTGTAGCATATGTATAATGGGCATCAAAGTGTTCGGCATATGTATAATGGCCATCACGGTGTGGGGCATATATATTTAATGGGCATCACGGTGTACTGCATATGTAGAATGGGCTTCACAGTGTTCGGCATATGTATAATGGGCATTATACATATGCCACGTACCATGATGCCCAATATACAGTACATATGTGGCCGTCTCTGTGTCCCTGCTGTCACTCCGTGTTCCCACTGTCTCTCTGCTGTCACTCTCCCTGTCCCTTTGTCCTTGCTGTCCTTGAATTTTGGCTCATACTGTGTGGCACAATGTGTAAGGGCACTAGTACTAGATAGTATAGGGAGTCCTACTATTGTGGTGTATGTGATGTGGTACACTTCACTGAAAGACATGCCCCCTTTTCCAGTGGCCATACCCCTTTTCCAAAGCGCACACAAAACTAATGCCCCTTTCCCACTGCAGGCTTTATGCGGTAAAATGCCGTTTTTTTAGCCTTTTTAAACGGTTAGAGCTGCAGTGGGAAAGCTCCAGTTGCTTTACACGGGTAACAAATACCGGTATTTGTTAACTGGGTAAAAAGCAGTGTTTTTACCGTGTAAGAGCCATTTTTTTGGCAGTGGGAAAGGGGTAGCCCTTTACCCGTTAAAAAAAAACGGCATGGGGTCCCCCCCCCCCCCACTGCCGTAACCAGCACCAGGCTGAAGGAGCCGGGGCTGGTATTAAAAAAATCAGGAAACCCGACAAATAGGGGTTCCCTGATTTTTTACAACCAGCCCCAGGCTCCAGGTCCGGGGCTGTTTCCCAAAATACGGGGGACAAAATGACTAGGGGTCCCCCGTATTTTAAGAACTAGCCCCAGGCACAACCAGCCAGCAGGGTAATGCCACAGCCGGGGGACACTTATTATATAAGGTCCCGCGGCCAAAGCATTAACCCTACCGACCAGTCAGCCTGGCCAGGGGCCCTGGGGGAGTGGGGACCCCCCCAATGAAGGGCCCCCCCCCCCCTCCAGGACTTACCTGACGAGGCTGAAGCCTGGTGCTATCCCCGATGCCTCTGGGCGGTGGGCATCGGGCTGATGGAATGGTGTAAAAAATAGAATAAAAACTATTGTCTTTTACTGGTGAACTATGAGTCCCAGCAAGCCTCCACCGCAAGCTGGGACTTGGAGAACCACAAGTCCCAGCCTGCGGGGCATTAAAGGGCCCGCTGGGTCTTGTAGTTCCACAGTAAAAGAAATCGTACAATAAACACACTGACACACGTGAAAAATAAAAGTTTAATACATCCATAACACATACATACTGATACTTACCTATCTTGAGCCCGTAGGTAGCCCTGGTCCTGATGTCCTGGTCTGTGTCTGTATCCATGTCGGCATCCCTGTCGGCATCCCTGTCGGCGATGGCGTCGGCGGTCCGGAGTCCGAAGAAATCCATGTGGGAACCTATGGAAGGAAACCATAGTCCAGGTAAGGGTCTTGGCAAAAAAAACAAACCGACACGCGAAACCAGCCGGACAGCAGGGAGCCGCACGGTGTTTGTGTACATCGTGCGGCTCCGCCTCCCGAATGCCGCTATTGGCCGCCTTGCGGCCTAGCGGCTCCTGTATGGTTAGGGAGAGGCCAAGGTGGATTAGGGATAGGCAGTACTGGGGGTAGGGAAGGGGTATAGAAGCTACTAGGTTTAGAAGTGTACATACATTGCACTGGGCTTAAGTTATTTCCAGTGCTGCAGTGCTGGCACCATTGACATCACCTCTATACCCCATGCACGGCCAGCAGCAGGAACCGGGGCAGCCTCTGGGAAGAGAGCACCATCCTGACACACAAACATATGAGGGTGCCCTAAATGAGCGCCAGTTACCCCATCTTCTGACCCGAAACCAAGCAAAACACATCTTACCAGATGCTAGAACTGCAGCCAGGAGAGGACACTGAAGCGCGAGGATGGCAGTGGGTCACAACCATTATCTTGAAGGTCACGACGGGTGCTTTTTGATGGCCGCTCCTCCTGGGCTTTGCGCGTGTGATAGCTTGGTTGGTCTCTAGGACAGGAAGGGTGGAGTCTGCACTGCAGCAGCAAGTTCTGCTGCCCAGGAGACACGCTGCTGCTGTGGGAGATGAAAAAGGATGATGGGGGACATGCTCAATATGTACAAGTATATCAAGGGCCAATATAAGGAACTGTCACACACCCTATTTTCTACTAGAAAGGAATCTAGGACGCGAGGGCATGAGTATAGATTAGAAGAAAAAAGATTTCATTCAGCTAGTAGAAAGAATTTCTTTACGGTCAGAACAGTCAAACTCTGGAACTCTCTTCCCAGAGAGGTGGTAACGGCTGGCTCATTAAATGCGTTCAAGGCAAAGTTGGACAATCATTTACTGGAGAAAACATCCATGGGTACAAATAAGAAATATAATTTGTCTGTAAAATACCAGAACCTACCAAATCAGCAATGGATATCTATACCAGGTTGAACTAGATGGACGCAAGTCTTTTTTCAGCCTTACCTACTATGAAACTATCATAGGTCAGGGTGCTCTGGTGCTGCTGCCAGCAACTCAGGGCAAACAATTGGGGTGCAGGAGCATAACTAGAACCTTGTGGGTCCCATTGCAAAATATATAAAGGGTCCGATTCTCTCTCTCTCTCTGACACTTTATTTTTCTTTCCATCACTGTCTCTCTATTTCTCTCTCCTTCACACCCCCACTCTCTCCATAGCGTTTCGCTGTCTCGCTCCGCTCTTTCCTTCATACTCACCAATCAGGATTCTAGCTGTCAGTATTACGGCATTGGCATCCTAACTCATTTCAAGTTCAGCGGCCGCTCTTCTAAAGGCATTAGGGATGCTAGTGACGCTATACTGAATGCTGGCATCCAGGGACCAGGGGCTAATAGATAGCAGACACACAGGGCATACATGCACACATACCATACACACATACCATACACGCACATACCATACATATATATATACAAACAGGACATACATGCACACATACCATATATACAGACACACATCACAAACACACACATATACCATACAGACACACATAATATACACGCACATACCATACATACATACAAACAGAACATACATGCACACTACAGTAATCACACGCATGCCATACATACACACAGGACATGCCATACAGACACGCACACGCACATACCATTCACACACAGGACATTAAAGCACACATACCTTAGACACAAAGGACATACACGGACACACACATGGCATACTGGTACAGATACCATACATGCACACACACAGCATATTTACATATACACACACACATACAGCATACACACATGGCATACGACCACAGATACCATACAACATGCACACATACTGCATATTTATAAACATACACACGCTATAGACACACAGAGCATACTCAAAAAGTATACATACATACACACATACAGCATACTTACAAACACCAATACTAAAGCAAATAACCCCCACAAGCAATGGAGGGCACCCAGTTTCCATATACCCAGTCCTCCCCCTTCCCACTGCAGCTACCAAGACATAGTACTCACTGGGCCACCAGCTTACATTAATGGTGCCCACACTTTTCTTCCCCTGTCCATGCCCCTGCAACTGGCACCCACAACAAGGGACACAAACCTGTAAAATCAGCATGTCACCTATTCATAGCTCCGTGTATCAGGCAGCCCCATGTCCTGAGACAGAGAGAGGAGCTTCTTCCTGACAGCCGAGGAGCTCAGCTGTGCGCTGCAGCGCCACCTACAGGCGGCTCAACAGTATATACCCAGCTTCCTCCCAGCAGCAGAGCACTGAGCAGAGCTCGGCTTTGAGAGTGCCGTGACCCTGCTGCGCCCCAGTGACACCGGCTCCCCCCGCGATGGCTGGGGCTGCCTTACCATAGCTACGCCCCTGTATATATACACGCCGCACTACATGACTATCTCCCTCCATGCTGTACTACATTACATCCCGCTACACACTGCACTACATCACTACATTACATAATCATCATTACAATAAATACCCAGTATTTCATTTATTTTATTTTTATTAAGTTACTTATAGAGCGCAGCATATTCCGTTGCGCTTTACAAAAGGAGATAGTGATACAACAAACAGGGACTTTTAAGACAGTCAAAAGGTAGGAGGGCCCTGCTCGCAAGCTTACAATCTATAGGGAAATAGGCATTGATACATAAGGATAGATACTGTATTCTTTATTGCCTCGATTCCACCAGAATGCAAGGTTCTGTGACTGGTTCTGGAATTTGATAAGCTTGCCTGAAGAGATGAGTTTTCAGGCAACGCTTATAGGTTTGGAAACTATAAGCGTCAGTAACAATCAGATCTGCAGCATATGACATTCACCATAACCCAGTAACAATCAGATCTGCAGACACCAGCAGTGTTGTATAAGGGGGAAGTGCAGAGACGCGCAGTCATTAAGTCGACACCGTTGGGTCGACAGGTCGGAAAGGTCAACATGGTTTTTTACCCGAATGTCGACACTGTGAACATGAACACAGTTGGAAGTCAACCGAAGCCCTTGCGATGCTTCGGGCACACTATTTTTTTTTAATTCAATAATTTTTATTGAAATTTTTAGTAATGCAACATAAACTCCCGTTACAGGCAATAGTTTGTAGACACAGACAGTGAAATCCAGTTTAGTACATGATACTAAATACAAAAAAGTGCAGCTAGGGTAACGTTGATACTGCAATGATGCATGAAAGCAAGGGTAAAAATAAGGGTATTGTTTGTGGACATAGAAAGTAAAAAAAAAAAAAAAAAAACTCTCTAATGCAGGATATATCGAGCCCTATTGCCCAAAGGCGCCATCTGGGTTCTAGGTACTACCGAGTATATGACACATATACATACAGAGTGAAATACCACACCACAATATAATAAAAAGTATGACAGAGCGGATATAGTCTGATAGGACAGTATATTTCCCAGCTAAGAAGTTACTAGACTAGGAGAAATTATTATTGCAGAATTGTAGGTCTGGTCAGACAAGGGGAGTAAAATAAAATGTAAAAATAAGTAACCCACTATCTTGAATAA
>NW_028142436.1:7500-15000 GCF_055691185.1 Crinia signifera
ATATATCTCCAGGAGGGGTGCTCCGGCGGGTAGCGGCACGCGAGTGGCGCGCGACACTTCAGCGGTACTCGGAGCGACTCTCTCCCGCCCTCCTGGAACCGACCCCCGGCCTCGGAGGGGCAGGTTCGTTCTCATAGAAATGACTTCCACAAACTGCAATATATTTTTCCACCACCCGGGGGCGCCCGCGAGCCGGGAAAAGGAGCCCTCGCCTCTCGGTTCCCTCCTCCGGGCGCGAGGGAGCCGGGGGCCCGCTCTCGGAGAAATCGCGGGGTTTTCCGACTTCGGCCGCCGGGGGGCGCTGCGCCGGGCCGGGGGCGGGTTCGGGCCCGGCCTCCTGGAGCCCAGGCCGGGCTGGGCGATCCCGGGGAGCCCCCGCCGAGCTCCGGGCGTCCCCCGGGGGGAGACGGGCTTCTCGCGGCCCGGGAACAGGCTCCGGGAGAATCCCCCCGTCTTTGTCAGATCCTCATGCCTCCCTATAGATCCGCAGAAAGGGTGCTCCGGCGCGTAGCGGCACGCATTAGACCGCGCGACACACACCCCGGATTTCTCCACTCTTATCCGACCTCCTGGAACTGTGTGCCGGCCGCGGGCCACCCTGTCCGACCTCATAGAAAGGACTTCCAGGCCGGGGTTTCTCGCTCCCACGCGGTCCCCTGGGGCCCCCCGGAGCCCCGGCAGGGCCGTGGGAGGTGGCGGGGGGCCGGGGGCAGCCGCACGCGCCGCGGCGCCCCCGGCAGGCCGCCAGAGGTACTGCAGCCAGGGGGTGAAAACGGAAAAAACCCACGTCTCCGCACCACTCTTCCCGGGGAAGGTAGCCCGGGCCCGGGGGAGGTCGCCCCGTGGTCCGGGGGACTGCGCCCCCCGCTGGTCGGTCGGGGAATTGCATCCAAACAGGCAAAAAAGACTGAAAACGATCCGGAATGCTTCTCCCACTCGAGCCCGGGATTCATGCCCAGGGCTGTGGAAGTGTCCCTGGGCACGTCCGAGCGTCCACCCCCCGGGAAAAAAAAACTTCCAGATTTCCACCCCACGATGCCCGGGGAAGGTAGCCGGGGCCCGGGGGAGTTCAACCCCGGGTCCGGGGACCGGCGCCCCCCGCTGGTCGACCGGGGAATTGCATCTGAAAGGTGAAAAAAGCACTTTGAAAATATTTTGACACTTCTCACCCACTCTTCCCCGGGATTCATGCCCAGGGCTGTGGAAGTGTCCCTGGGCACTTCCGAGCGTCCACCCCCCGGGAAAAAAAAAATTCCAGATTTCCACCCCACGCTGCCCAGGGAAGGTAGCCCGGGCCCGGGGGAGGCCACCCCCGGGTCCGGGGACCGGCGCCCCCCGCTGGTCGA
The DNA here is from genome assembly GCF_055691185.1 of Crinia signifera. Classification (NCBI taxonomy): domain Eukaryota; kingdom Metazoa; phylum Chordata; class Amphibia; order Anura; family Myobatrachidae; genus Crinia; species Crinia signifera. The sequence continues at coordinate 8,847 of NW_028142436.1, forward strand.
CCGGGGAATTGCATCCGAAAGGTGAAAAAAAGCACTTTGAAAATACTTTGAAATTCCTCACCCACTCGAGCCCAGGATTCATGCCCAGGGCTGTGGAAGTGTCCCTGGGCACGTTCGAAGGTCTTCCCCCCGGGGAAAAAAAGTTCCAGATTTCCAGCCCACGCTACCCAGGGAAGGTAGCCCGGGCCCGGGGGAGGTCACCCCCGGGTCCGGGGCACTGCGTCCCCCGCAGGACAACCGGGGAATAGCGTCCAAAAGGTGAAAAAACACTTTGAAAATAGCTTCAATCGTTCTCCCACTCTTCCCCGGGATTCATGCCCAGGGCTGTGGAAGTGTCCCTGGGTAAGTTCGAGCGTCTTCCCCCCGGGAAAAAAAAACTTCCATATTTCCACCCCACGATGCCCGGGGAAGGTAGCCCGGGCCCGGGGGAGTCCATCCCCGGGTCCGGGGAACTGCGCCTCCCACTGGTCGCCCGGGGAATTGCGTCCAAAAGGTGAAAAAAATACTTTGAAAATACTTTGAAATTGTTCGCCCACTCTTCCCCGGGATTCATGCCCAGGGCTGTGGAAGTGTCCCTGGGCACGTCCGAGCGTCTTCCCCCCCGGGAAAAACAAGTTCCAGATTTTCACCCCACGCTGCCCGGGGGAGGTAGCCCGGGCCTGGGGGAGGTCACCCCCGGGTCCGGGGGACTGCGCCTCGTGCTGGACACCCGGAGAAATGCATCCAAAAGGTGAAAAAAACACTGAAAACAGTTTGAAATGGTTCACCCACTCTTCCCCGGGATTCATGCCCGGGGCTGTGGAAGTGTCCCTGGGCACGTCCGAGCGTCTTCCCCCCGGGAAAAAAAAAACTTCCATATTTCCACCCCACGCTACCCAGGGAAGGTAGCCCGGGCTCGGGGGAGGTCACCCCCGGGTCCGGGGGACTGCGCCCCGTGCTGGACACCCGGAGAAATGCATCCAAAAGGAGAAAAGAACACTGAAAACAGTTTGAAATGGTTCACCCACTCTTCCCCGGGATTCATGCCCAGGGCTGTGGAAGTGTCCCTGGGCACGTCCGAGCGTCTTCCCCCCGGAAAAAAAAAGTTCCATATTTCCACCCCACGATGCCCGGGGAAGGTAGCCCGGGCCCGGGGGAGTCCATCCCCGGGTCCGGGGAACTGCGCCCCCCGCTGGTCGCCCGGGGAATTGCGTCCAAAAGGTGCAAAAAATACTTTGAAAATAGTTTGAAATCGTTCGCCCACTCTTCCCCGGGATTCATGCCCGGGTCTGTGGAAGTGTCCCTGGGCACGTCCGAGCGTCTTCCCCCCCTGAAAAAAAAAGTTCCATATTTCCACCCCACGATGCCTGGGGAAGGTAGCCCGGGCCCGCGGGAGGTCACCCACGGGTCCGGGGCAATGCGCCCCCCGCAGGACAACCGGGGAAATGCATGCAAAAGGTGAAAAAAACACTTTGAAAATAGTTTCAATCGTTCTCCCACTCTTCCCCGGGATTCATGCCCGGGGCTGTGGAAGTGTCCCTGGGCACGTCCGAGCGTCTTCCCCCCGGGAAAAAAAACTTCCATATTTCCACCCCACGATGCCCGGGGAAGGTAGCCCAGGCCCGGGGGAGGCCACCCCCGGGTCCGGGGAACTGCGCCCCCCGCTGGTCGCCCGGGGAATTGCGTCCAAAAGGTGAAAAAAATACTTTGAAAATACTTTGAAATTCCTTACCCACTCGAGCCCGGGATTCATGCCCAGGGCTGTGGAAGTGTCCCTGGGCACGTCCGAGCGTCTTCCCCCCCCGGGAAAAACAAGTTCCAGATTTTCACCCCACGCTGCCCGGGGGAGGTAGCCCGGGCCTGGGGGAGGTCACCCCCGGGTCCGGGGGACTGCGCCCCGTGCTGGACACCCGGAGAAATGCATCCAAAAGGAGAAAAAAACACTGAAAACAGTTTGAAATGGTTCACCCACTCTTCCCCGGGATTCATGCCCAGGGCTGTGGAAGTGTCCCTGGGCACGTCCGAGCGTCTTCCCCCCGGAAAAAAAAAAGTTCCATATTTCCACCCCACGATGCCCGGGGAAGGTAGCCCGGGCCCGGGGGAGTCCATCCCCGGGTCCGGGGAACTGCGCCCCCCGCTGGTCGCCCGGGGAATTGCGTCCAAAAGGTGCAAAAAATACTTTGAAAATAGTTTGAAATCGTTCGCCCACTCTTCCCCGGGATTCATGCCCGGGTCTGTGGAAGTGTCCCTGGGCACGTCCGAGCGTCTTCCCCCCCTGAAAAAAAAAGTTCCATATTTCCACCCCACGATGCCTGGGGAAGGTAGCCCGGGCCCGCGGGAGGTCACCCACGGGTCCGGGGCAATGCGCCCCCCGCAGGACAACCGGGGAAATGCATGCAAAAGGTGAAAAAAACACTTTGAAAATAGTTTCAATCGTTCTCCCACTCTTCCCCGGGATTCATGCCCGGGGCTGTGGAAGTGTCCCTGGGCACGTCCGAGCGTCTTCCCCCCGGGAAAAAAAACTTCCATATTTCCACCCCACGATGCCCGGGGAAGGTAGCCCAGGCCCGGGGGAGGCCACCCCCGGGTCCGGGGAACTGCGCCCCCCGCTGGTCGCCCGGGGAATTGCGTCCAAAAGGTGAAAAAAATACTTTGAAAATACTTTGAAATTCCTTACCCACTCGAGCCCGGGATTCATGCCCAGGGCTGTGGAAGTGTCCCTGGGCACGTCCGAGCGTCTTCCCCCCCCGGGAAAAACAAGTTCCAGATTTTCACCCCACGCTGCCCGGGGGAGGTAGCCCGGGCCTGGGGGAGGTCACCCCCGGGTCCGGGGGACTGCGCCCCGTGCTGGACACCCGGAGAAATGCATCCAAAAGGAGAAAAAAACACTGAAAACAGTTTGAAATGGTTCACCCACTCTTCCCCGGGATTCATGCCCAGGGCTGTGGAAGTGTCCCTGGGCACGTCCGAGCGTCTTCCCCCCGGAAAAAAAAAAGTTCCATATTTCCACCCCACGATGCCCGGGGAAGGTAGCCCGGGCCCGGGGGAGTCCATCCCCGGGTCCGGGGAACTGCGCCCCCCGCTGGTCGACCGGGGAATTGCGTCCAAAAGGTGCAAAAAATACTTTGAAAATAGTTTGAAATCGTTCGCCCACTCTTCCCCGGGATTCATGCCCGGGTCTGTGGAAGTGTCCCTGGGCACGTCCGAGCGTCTTCCCCCCCTGAAAAAAAAAGTTCCATATTTCCACCCCACGATGCCTGGGGAAGGTAGCCCGGGCCCGCGGGAGGTCACCCACGGGTCCGGGGCAATGCGCCCCCCGCAGGACAACCGGGGAAATGCATGCAAAAGGTGAAAAAAACACTTTGAAAATAGTTTCAATCGTTCTCCCACTCTTCCCCGGGATTCATGCCCGGGGCTGTGGAAGTGTCCCTGGGCACGTCCGAGCGTCTTCCCCCCGGGAAAAAAAACTTCCATATTTCCACCCCACGATGCCCGGGGAAGGTAGCCCAGGCCCGGGGGAGGCCACCCCCGGGTCCGGGGAACTGCGCCCCCCGCTGGTCGCCCGGGGAATTGCGTCCAAAAGGTGAAAAAAATACTTTGAAAATACTTTGAAATTCCTTACCCACTCGAGCCCGGGATTCATGCCCAGGGCTGTGGAAGTGTCCCTGGGCACGTCCGAGCGTCTTCCCCCCCCGGGAAAAACAAGTTCCAGATTTTCACCCCACGCTGCCCGGGGGAGGTAGCCCGGGCCTGGGGGAGGTCACCCCCGGGTCCGGGGGACTGCGCCCCGTGCTGGACACCCGGAGAAATGCATCCAAAAGGAGAAAAAAACACTGAAAACAGTTTGAAATGGTTCACCCACTCTTCCCCGGGATTCATGCCCAGGGCTGTGGAAGTGTCCCTGGGCACGTCCGAGCGTCTTCCCCCCGGAAAAAAAAAAGTTCCATATTTCCACCCCACGATGCCCGGGGAAGGTAGCCCGGGCCCGGGGGAGTCCATCCCCGGGTCCGGGGAACTGCGCCCCCCGCTGGTCGCCCGGGGAATTGCGTCCAAAAGGTGCAAAAAATACTTTGAAAATAGTTTGAAATCGTTCGCCCACTCTTCCCCGGGATTCATGCCCGGGTCTGTGGAAGTGTCCCTGGGCACGTCCGAGCGTCTTCCCCCCCTGAAAAAAAAAGTTCCATATTTCCACCCCACGATGCCTGGGGAAGGTAGCCCGGGCCCGCGGGAGGTCACCCACGGGTCCGGGGCAATGCGCCCCCCGCAGGACAACCGGGGAAATGCACAGAAAGGGTGAAAAAAGCACTTTGAAAATACTTTGATTCCTCACCCACTCTTCCCCGGGATTCATGCCCGGGCCTATGGAAGTGTCCCCGGGCATGAAGAAGCGTCTTTTCCCCCTGAAAAAAAAAACTTCCATATTTCCACCCCACGCTGCCCGGGGGAGGTAGCCCAGGCCCGGGGGAGGTCACCCCCGGGTCCGGGGCACTGCGTCCCCCGCAGGACAACCGGGGAATTGCGTCCAAAAGGTGAAAAAAATACTTTGAAAATAGTTTGAAATCGTTCGCCCACTCTTCCCCGGGATTCATGCCCAGGGCTGTGGAAGTGTCCCTGGGCACGTCCGAGCGTCTTCCCCCCCCGGGAAAAACAAGTTCCAGATTTTCACCCCACGCTGCCCGGGGGAGGTAGCCCGGGCCTGGTTGAGGTCACCCCCGGGTCCGGGGGACTGCGCCCCGTGCTGGACACCCGGAGAAATGCATCCAAAAGGTGAAAAAAAACACTGAAAACAGTTTGAAACTGTTCACCCACTCTTCCCCGGGATTCATGCCCAGGGCTGTGGAAGTGTCCCCGGGCAAGATGAAGCTTATGCCCCCCTGAAAAAAAAAACTTCCATATTTCCACCCCCCGCTACCCAGGGAAGGTAGCCCGGGCCCGGGGGAGGTCACCCCCGGGTCCGGGGCACTGCGCCCCCCGCAGGACACCCGGAGAATTGCATCCAAAAGGTGAAAAAAGCACTTAGAAAATATCTTGAAATCGTTCACCCACTCTTCCCCGGGATTCATGCCCAGGGCTGTGGAAGTGTCCCTGGGCAGGCTGAAGCTTCTGCCCCCCCGGGAAAAAAAACCTTCCATATTTCCACCCCACGCTACCCAGGGAAGGTAGCCCAGGCCCGGGGGAGGTCACCCCCGGGTCCGGGGCACTGCGCCACCCGCAGGACACCCGGGGAATTGCATCCAAAAGGTGAAAAAAGCACTTAGAAAATATCTTGAAATCGTTCACCCACTCTTCCCCGGGATTCATGCCCAGGGCTGTGGAAGTGTCCCTGGGCACGTTCGAGCGTCCTCCCCCCTGAAAAAAAAACTTCCATATTTCCACCCCCCGCTACCCAGGGAAGGTAGCCCAGGCCCGGGGGAGGTCACCCCCGGGTCCGGGGCACTGCGCCACCCGCAGGACACCCGGGGAATTGCATCCAAAAGGTGAAAAAAGCACTTAGAAAATATCTTGAAATCGTTCACCCACTCTTCCCCGGGATTCATGCCCAGGGCTGTGGAAGTGTCCCTGGGCACGTTCGAGCGTCCTCCCCCCTGAAAAAAAAACTTCCATATTTCCACCCCCCGCTACCCAGGGAAGGTAGCCCAGGCCCGGGGGAGGTCATCCCCGGGTCTGGGGACCGGCGTCCCCCGCAGGACAACCGGGGAATTGCGTCCAAAAGGTGAAAAAAATACTTTGAAAATACTTTGAAATTCCTCACCCACTCGATCCCGGGATTCATGCCCTGGCCTATGGAAGTGTCCCCGGGCATGACAAAGCGTCTTCCCCCCCTGAAATAAAAACTTCCACAAAACCACCCCGCGCTGGCCAGGGAAGGTAGCCCGGGCCAGGGGGACGTCGTCCAGGGGTCCGGGGACATGTGCCCCCCGCTGGCCGACCTGAGAATTGCACAGAAAGGGTGAAAAAAGCACTTTGAATATACTTTGATTCCTCACCCACTCTTCCCCGGGATTCATGCCCGGGCCTATGGAAGTGTCCCCGGGCATGAAGAAGCGTCTTCCCCCCTGAAAAAAAAAGTTCCATATTTCCACCCCACGCTACCCAGGGAAGGTAGCCCGGGCCCGGGGGAGGTCACCCCCGGGTCCGGGGAACTGCGCCACCCGCAGGACACCCGGGGAAATGC
>NW_028142436.1:27500-37500 GCF_055691185.1 Crinia signifera
ATGCCCGGGGAAGGTAGCCGGGGCCCGGGGGAGTTCAACCCCGGGTCCGGGGACCGGCGCCCCCCGCTGGTCGACCGGGGAATTGCATCTGAAAGGTGAAAAAAGCACTTTGAAAATATTTTGACACTTCTCACCCACTCTTCCCCGGGATTCATGCCCAGGGCTGTGGAAGTGTCCCTGGGCACTTCCGAGCGTCCACCCCCCGGGAAAAAAAAAATTCCAGATTTCCACCCCACGCTGCCCAGGGAAGGTAGCCCGGGCCCGGGGGAGGCCACCCCCGGGTCCGGGGACCGGCGCCCCCCGCTGGTCGACCGGGGAATTGCATCCGAAAGGTGAAAAAAAGCACTTTGAAAATACTTTGAAATTCCTCACCCACTCGAGCCCAGGATTCATGCCCAGGGCTGTGGAAGTGTCCCTGGGCACGTTCGAAGGTCTTCCCCCCGGGGAAAAAAAGTTCCAGATTTCCAGCCCACGCTACCCAGGGAAGGTAGCCCGGGCCCGGGGGAGGTCACCCCCGGGTCCGGGGCACTGCGTCCCCCGCAGGACAACCGGGGAATAGCGTCCAAAAGGTGAAAAAACACTTTGAAAATAGCTTCAATCGTTCTCCCACTCTTCCCCGGGATTCATGCCCAGGGCTGTGGAAGTGTCCCTGGGTAAGTTCGAGCGTCTTCCCCCCGGGAAAAAAAAACTTCCATATTTCCACCCCACGATGCCCGGGGAAGGTAGCCCGGGCCCGGGGGAGTCCATCCCCGGGTCCGGGGAACTGCGCCTCCCACTGGTCGCCCGGGGAATTGCGTCCAAAAGGTGAAAAAAATACTTTGAAAATACTTTGAAATTGTTCGCCCACTCTTCCCCGGGATTCATGCCCAGGGCTGTGGAAGTGTCCCTGGGCACGTCCGAGCGTCTTCCCCCCCGGGAAAAACAAGTTCCAGATTTTCACCCCACGCTGCCCGGGGGAGGTAGCCCGGGCCTGGGGGAGGTCACCCCCGGGTCCGGGGGACTGCGCCTCGTGCTGGACACCCGGAGAAATGCATCCAAAAGGTGAAAAAAACACTGAAAACAGTTTGAAATGGTTCACCCACTCTTCCCCGGGATTCATGCCCGGGGCTGTGGAAGTGTCCCTGGGCACGTCCGAGCGTCTTCCCCCCGGGAAAAAAAAAACTTCCATATTTCCACCCCACGCTACCCAGGGAAGGTAGCCCGGGCTCGGGGGAGGTCACCCCCGGGTCCGGGGGACTGCGCCCCGTGCTGGACACCCGGAGAAATGCATCCAAAAGGAGAAAAGAACACTGAAAACAGTTTGAAATGGTTCACCCACTCTTCCCCGGGATTCATGCCCAGGGCTGTGGAAGTGTCCCTGGGCACGTCCGAGCGTCTTCCCCCCGGAAAAAAAAAGTTCCATATTTCCACCCCACGATGCCCGGGGAAGGTAGCCCGGGCCCGGGGGAGTCCATCCCCGGGTCCGGGGAACTGCGCCCCCCGCTGGTCGCCCGGGGAATTGCGTCCAAAAGGTGCAAAAAATACTTTGAAAATAGTTTGAAATCGTTCGCCCACTCTTCCCCGGGATTCATGCCCGGGTCTGTGGAAGTGTCCCTGGGCACGTCCGAGCGTCTTCCCCCCCTGAAAAAAAAAGTTCCATATTTCCACCCCACGATGCCTGGGGAAGGTAGCCCGGGCCCGCGGGAGGTCACCCACGGGTCCGGGGCAATGCGCCCCCCGCAGGACAACCGGGGAAATGCATGCAAAAGGTGAAAAAAACACTTTGAAAATAGTTTCAATCGTTCTCCCACTCTTCCCCGGGATTCATGCCCGGGGCTGTGGAAGTGTCCCTGGGCACGTCCGAGCGTCTTCCCCCCGGGAAAAAAAACTTCCATATTTCCACCCCACGATGCCCGGGGAAGGTAGCCCAGGCCCGGGGGAGGCCACCCCCGGGTCCGGGGAACTGCGCCCCCCGCTGGTCGCCCGGGGAATTGCGTCCAAAAGGTGAAAAAAATACTTTGAAAATACTTTGAAATTCCTTACCCACTCGAGCCCGGGATTCATGCCCAGGGCTGTGGAAGTGTCCCTGGGCACGTCCGAGCGTCTTCCCCCCCCGGGAAAAACAAGTTCCAGATTTTCACCCCACGCTGCCCGGGGGAGGTAGCCCGGGCCTGGGGGAGGTCACCCCCGGGTCCGGGGGACTGCGCCCCGTGCTGGACACCCGGAGAAATGCATCCAAAAGGAGAAAAAAACACTGAAAACAGTTTGAAATGGTTCACCCACTCTTCCCCGGGATTCATGCCCAGGGCTGTGGAAGTGTCCCTGGGCACGTCCGAGCGTCTTCCCCCCGGAAAAAAAAAAGTTCCATATTTCCACCCCACGATGCCCGGGGAAGGTAGCCCGGGCCCGGGGGAGTCCATCCCCGGGTCCGGGGAACTGCGCCCCCCGCTGGTCGCCCGGGGAATTGCGTCCAAAAGGTGCAAAAAATACTTTGAAAATAGTTTGAAATCGTTCGCCCACTCTTCCCCGGGATTCATGCCCGGGTCTGTGGAAGTGTCCCTGGGCACGTCCGAGCGTCTTCCCCCCCTGAAAAAAAAAGTTCCATATTTCCACCCCACGATGCCTGGGGAAGGTAGCCCGGGCCCGCGGGAGGTCACCCACGGGTCCGGGGCAATGCGCCCCCCGCAGGACAACCGGGGAAATGCATGCAAAAGGTGAAAAAAACACTTTGAAAATAGTTTCAATCGTTCTCCCACTCTTCCCCGGGATTCATGCCCGGGGCTGTGGAAGTGTCCCTGGGCACGTCCGAGCGTCTTCCCCCCGGGAAAAAAAACTTCCATATTTCCACCCCACGATGCCCGGGGAAGGTAGCCCAGGCCCGGGGGAGGCCACCCCCGGGTCCGGGGAACTGCGCCCCCCGCTGGTCGCCCGGGGAATTGCGTCCAAAAGGTGAAAAAAATACTTTGAAAATACTTTGAAATTCCTTACCCACTCGAGCCCGGGATTCATGCCCAGGGCTGTGGAAGTGTCCCTGGGCACGTCCGAGCGTCTTCCCCCCCCGGGAAAAACAAGTTCCAGATTTTCACCCCACGCTGCCCGGGGGAGGTAGCCCGGGCCTGGGGGAGGTCACCCCCGGGTCCGGGGGACTGCGCCCCGTGCTGGACACCCGGAGAAATGCATCCAAAAGGAGAAAAAAACACTGAAAACAGTTTGAAATGGTTCACCCACTCTTCCCCGGGATTCATGCCCAGGGCTGTGGAAGTGTCCCTGGGCACGTCCGAGCGTCTTCCCCCCGGAAAAAAAAAAGTTCCATATTTCCACCCCACGATGCCCGGGGAAGGTAGCCCGGGCCCGGGGGAGTCCATCCCCGGGTCCGGGGAACTGCGCCCCCCGCTGGTCGACCGGGGAATTGCGTCCAAAAGGTGCAAAAAATACTTTGAAAATAGTTTGAAATCGTTCGCCCACTCTTCCCCGGGATTCATGCCCGGGTCTGTGGAAGTGTCCCTGGGCACGTCCGAGCGTCTTCCCCCCCTGAAAAAAAAAGTTCCATATTTCCACCCCACGATGCCTGGGGAAGGTAGCCCGGGCCCGCGGGAGGTCACCCACGGGTCCGGGGCAATGCGCCCCCCGCAGGACAACCGGGGAAATGCATGCAAAAGGTGAAAAAAACACTTTGAAAATAGTTTCAATCGTTCTCCCACTCTTCCCCGGGATTCATGCCCGGGGCTGTGGAAGTGTCCCTGGGCACGTCCGAGCGTCTTCCCCCCGGGAAAAAAAACTTCCATATTTCCACCCCACGATGCCCGGGGAAGGTAGCCCAGGCCCGGGGGAGGCCACCCCCGGGTCCGGGGAACTGCGCCCCCCGCTGGTCGCCCGGGGAATTGCGTCCAAAAGGTGAAAAAAATACTTTGAAAATACTTTGAAATTCCTTACCCACTCGAGCCCGGGATTCATGCCCAGGGCTGTGGAAGTGTCCCTGGGCACGTCCGAGCGTCTTCCCCCCCCGGGAAAAACAAGTTCCAGATTTTCACCCCACGCTGCCCGGGGGAGGTAGCCCGGGCCTGGGGGAGGTCACCCCCGGGTCCGGGGGACTGCGCCCCGTGCTGGACACCCGGAGAAATGCATCCAAAAGGAGAAAAAAACACTGAAAACAGTTTGAAATGGTTCACCCACTCTTCCCCGGGATTCATGCCCAGGGCTGTGGAAGTGTCCCTGGGCACGTCCGAGCGTCTTCCCCCCGGAAAAAAAAAAGTTCCATATTTCCACCCCACGATGCCCGGGGAAGGTAGCCCGGGCCCGGGGGAGTCCATCCCCGGGTCCGGGGAACTGCGCCCCCCGCTGGTCGCCCGGGGAATTGCGTCCAAAAGGTGCAAAAAATACTTTGAAAATAGTTTGAAATCGTTCGCCCACTCTTCCCCGGGATTCATGCCCGGGTCTGTGGAAGTGTCCCTGGGCACGTCCGAGCGTCTTCCCCCCCTGAAAAAAAAAGTTCCATATTTCCACCCCACGATGCCTGGGGAAGGTAGCCCGGGCCCGCGGGAGGTCACCCACGGGTCCGGGGCAATGCGCCCCCCGCAGGACAACCGGGGAAATGCATGCAAAAGGTGAAAAAAACACTTTGAAAATAGTTTCAATCGTTCTCCCACTCTTCCCCGGGATTCATGCCCGGGGCTGTGGAAGTGTCCCTGGGCACGTCCGAGCGTCTTCCCCCCGGGAAAAAAAACTTCCATATTTCCACCCCACGATGCCCGGGGAAGGTAGCCCAGGCCCGGGGGAGGCCACCCCCGGGTCCGGGGAACTGCGCCCCCCGCTGGTCGCCCGGGGAATTGCGTCCAAAAGGTGAAAAAAATACTTTGAAAATACTTTGAAATTCCTTACCCACTCGAGCCCGGGATTCATGCCCAGGGCTGTGGAAGTGTCCCTGGGCACGTCCGAGCGTCTTCCCCCCCCGGGAAAAACAAGTTCCAGATTTTCACCCCACGCTGCCCGGGGGAGGTAGCCCGGGCCTGGGGGAGGTCACCCCCGGGTCCGGGGGACTGCGCCCCGTGCTGGACACCCGGAGAAATGCATCCAAAAGGAGAAAAAAACACTGAAAACAGTTTGAAATGGTTCACCCACTCTTCCCCGGGATTCATGCCCAGGGCTGTGGAAGTGTCCCTGGGCACGTCCGAGCGTCTTCCCCCCGGAAAAAAAAAAGTTCCATATTTCCACCCCACGATGCCCGGGGAAGGTAGCCCGGGCCCGGGGGAGTCCATCCCCGGGTCCGGGGAACTGCGCCCCCCGCTGGTCGCCCGGGGAATTGCGTCCAAAAGGTGCAAAAAATACTTTGACAATACTTTGAAATTCCTCACCCACTCGAGCCCGGGATTCATGCCCAGGGCTGTGGAAGTGTCCCTGGGCACGTCCGAGCGTCTTCCCCCCCCGGGAAAAACAAGTTCCAGATTTTCACCCCACGCTGCCCGGGGGAGGTAGCCCGGGCCTGGGGGAGGTCACCCCCGGGTCCGGGGGACTGCGCCCCGTGCTGGACACCCGGAGAAATGCATCCAAAAGGTGAAAAAAACACTGAAAACAGTTTGAAATGGTTCACCCACTCTTCCCCGGGAATCATGCCCAGGGCTGTGGAAGTGTCCCTGGGCACGTCCGAGCGTCTTCCCCCCGGAAAAAAAAAACTTCCATATTTCCACCCCACGATGCCCGGGGAAGGTAGCCCGGGCCCGGGGGAGGCCACTCCCGGGTCCGGGGACATGTGCCCCCCGCTGGCCGACCCGAGAATTGCACAGAAAGGGTGAAAAAAGCACTTAGAAAATATCTTGAAACCGTTCACCCACTCTTCCCCGGGATTCATGCCCAGGGCTGTGGAAGTGTCCCTGGGCAGGCTGAAGCTTCTGCCCCCCGGAAAAAAAAAACTTCCATATTTCCACCCCCCGCTACCCAGGGAAGGTAGCCCAGGCCCGGGGAAGGTCACCCCCGGGTCCGGGGCACTGCGCCCCCCGCAGGACACCCGGAGAATTGCATCCAAAAGGTGAAAAAAGCACTTAGAAAATACTTCAAAATTCCTCACCCACTCAAGCCCGGGATTCATGCCCAGGGCTGTGGAAGTGTCCCCGGGCAAGCCGAAGCTTCTGCCCCCCTGAAAAAAAAAACTTCCATATTTCCACCCCACGCTACCCAGGGAAGGTAGCCCGGGCCTGGGGGAGGTCACCCCTGGGTCCGGGGCACCGCTGGCCACCCGGAGAAATGGAGTCAAGCCGTGAGAAAAAAAGCACTTTGAATTGAGAAATGGAGTCAAGCCGTAAAAATGCACTTTGAAAATACTTTGATTCCTCTCACCCACTCTTCCCCAGGATTCATGCCCAGGGCTGTGGAAGTGTCCCCGGGCATGAAGAAGCGTCTTTTCCCCCTGAAAAAAAAAACTTCCATATTTCCACCCCACGCTACCCAGGGAAGGTAGCCCGGGCCAGGGGGACGTCGTCCCGGGGTCCGGGGACATGTGCCCCCCGCTGGCCGACCCGAGAATTGCACAGAAAGGGTGAAAAAAGCACTTTGAAAATACTTTGATTCCTCACCCACTCTTCCCCGGGATTCATGCCCGGGCCTATGGAAGTGTCCCCGGGCATGAAGAAGCGTCTTTTCCCCCTGAAAAAAAAAACTTCCATATTTCCACCCCACGCTGCCCGGGGGAGGTAGCCCAGGCCCGGGGGAGGTCACCCCCGGGTCCGGGGCACTGCGTCCCCCGCAGGACAACCGGGGAATTGCGTCCAAAAGGTGAAAAAAATACTTTGAAAATAGTTTGAAATCGTTCGCCCACTCTTCCCCGGGATTCATGCCCAGGGCTGTGGAAGTGTCCCTGGGCACGTCCGAGCGTCTTCCCCCCCCGGGAAAAACAAGTTCCAGATTTTCACCCCACGCTGCCCGGGGGAGGTAGCCCGGGCCTGGTTGAGGTCACCCCCGGGTCCGGGGGACTGCGCCCCGTGCTGGACACCCGGAGAAATGCATCCAAAAGGTGAAAAAAAACACTGAAAACAGTTTGAAACTGTTCACCCACTCTTCCCCGGGATTCATGCCCAGGGCTGTGGAAGTGTCCCCGGGCAAGATGAAGCTTATGCCCCCCTGAAAAAAAAAACTTCCATATTTCCACCCCCCGCTACCCAGGGAAGGTAGCCCGGGCCCGGGGGAGGTCACCCCCGGGTCCGGGGCACTGCGCCCCCCGCAGGACACCCGGAGAATTGCATCCAAAAGGTGAAAAAAGCACTTAGAAAATATCTTGAAATCGTTCACCCACTCTTCCCCGGGATTCATGCCCAGGGCTGTGGAAGTGTCCCTGGGCAGGCTGAAGCTTCTGCCCCCCCGGGAAAAAAAAACTTCCATATTTCCACCCCACGCTACCCAGGGAAGGTAGCCCAGGCCCGGGGGAGGTCACCCCCGGGTCCGGGGCACTGCGCCACCCGCAGGACACCCGGGGAATTGCATCCAAAAGGTGAAAAAAGCACTTAGAAAATATCTTGAAATCGTTCACCCACTCTTCCCCGGGATTCATGCCCAGGGCTGTGGAAGTGTCCCTGGGCACGTTCGAGCGTCCTCCCCCCTGAAAAAAAAACTTCCATATTTCCACCCCCCGCTACCCAGGGAAGGTAGCCCAGGCCCGGGGGAGGTCACCCCCGGGTCCGGGGCACTGCGCCACCCGCAGGACACCCGGGGAATTGCATCCAAAAGGTGAAAAAAGCACTTAGAAAATATCTTGAAATCGTTCACCCACTCTTCCCCGGGATTCATGCCCAGGGCTGTGGAAGTGTCCCTGGGCACGTTCGAGCGTCCTCCCCCCTGAAAAAAAAACTTCCATATTTCCACCCCCCGCTACCCAGGGAAGGTAGCCCAGGCCCGGGGGAGGTCATCCCCGGGTCTGGGGACCGGCGTCCCCCGCAGGACAACCGGGGAATTGCGTCCAAAAGGTGAAAAAAATACTTTGAAAATACTTTGAAATTCCTCACCCACTCGATCCCGGGATTCATGCCCTGGCCTATGGAAGTGTCCCCGGGCATGACAAAGCGTCTTCCCCCCCTGAAATAAAAACTTCCACAAAACCACCCCGCGCTGGCCAGGGAAGGTAGCCCGGGCCAGGGGGACGTCGTCCAGGGGTCCGGGGACATGTGCCCCCCGCTGGCCGACCTGAGAATTGCACAGAAAGGGTGAAAAAAGCACTTTGAATATACTTTGATTCCTCACCCACTCTTCCCCGGGATTCATGCCCGGGCCTATGGAAGTGTCCCCGGGCATGAAGAAGCGTCTTCCCCCCTGAAAAAAAAAGTTCCATATTTCCACCCCACGCTACCCAGGGAAGGTAGCCCGGGCCCGGGGGAGGTCACCCCCGGGTCCGGGGAACTGCGCCACCCGCAGGACACCCGGGGAAATGCGTCCAAAAGGTGATAAAAATACTTTGAAAATAGTTTGAAATCGTTCACCCACTCTTCCCCGGGATTCATGCCCAGGGCTGTGGAAGTGTCCCCGGGCAAGCTGAAGCTTCTTCCCCCCTGAAAAAAAAAAGTTCCATATTTCCTCCCCACGATGCCCGGGGAAGGTAGCCCAGGCCCGGGGGAGGTCACCCCCGGGTCCGGGGCACTGCGCCCCCCGCTGGTCGCCCGGGGAAATGCATCCAAACTGTGAAAAAATACTTTGAAAATAGTTTGAAACAGCTCGCCCACTCTTCCCCGGGATTCATGCCCAGGGCTGTGGAAGTGTCCCTGGGCACGTCCGAGCGTCTTCCCCCCGGGAAAAACAAGTTCCAGATTTTCACCCCCACGCTGCCCGGGGGAGGTAGCCCGGGCCTGGGTGAGGTCACCCCCGGGTCCGGGGGACTGCGCCCCGTGCTGGACACCCGGAGAAATGCATCTAATCGGTGAAAAAAACACTGAAAACAGTTTGAAATTGTTCACCCACTCTTCCCCGGGATTCATGCCCAGGGCTGTGGAAGTGTCCCCGGGCAAGCTGAAGCGTCTTCCCCCCTGAAAAATAAACTTCCACAAAACCACCCCGCGCTGCCCGGGGAAGGTAGCCCGGGCCAGGGGGACGTCGTCCCGGGGTCCGGGGACATGTGCCCCCCGCTGGCCGACCCGAGAATTGCACAGAAAGGGTGAAAAAAGCACTTTGAAAATACATGGAAGTATCTCACCCACTCTTCCCCGGGATTCATGCCCGGGCCTATGGAAGTGTCCCTGGGCATGACAAAGCGTCTTCCCCCCTGAAAAAAAAAACTTCCACAAAACCACCCCGCGCTGCCCGGGGAAGGTAGCCCGGGCCAGGGGGACGTCGTCCCGGGGTCCGGGGACATGCGCCCCCCGCTGGCCGTCCCGGGAATTGCACAGAAAGGGTGAAAAAAGCACTTTGAAAATACATGGAAGTATCTCACCCACTCGAGCCCGGGATTCATGCCCGGGCCTATGGAAGTGTCCCTGGGCATGACAAAGCGTCTTCCCCCCTGAAAAAAAAACTTCCACAAAACCACCCCGCGCTGCCCGGGGAAGGTAGCCCGGGCCAGGGGGACGTCGTCCCGGGGTCCGGGGACATGCGCCCCCCGCTGGCCGTCCCGGGAATTGCACAGAAAGGGTGAAAAAAGCACTTTGAAAATACATGGAAGTATCTCACCCACTCGAGCCCGGGATTCATGCCCGGGCCTATGGAAGTGTCCCTGGGCATGACAAAGCGTCTCCCCCCCTGAAATAAAAACTTCCACAAAACCACCCCGCGCTGCCCGGGGAAGGTAGCCCGGGCCAGGGGGACGTCGTCCCGGGGTCCGGGGACATGCGCCCCCCGCTGGCCGTCCCGGGAATTGCACAGAAAGGGTGAAAAAAGCACTTTGAAAATACATGGAAGTATCTCACCCACTCGAGCCCGGGATTCATGCCCGGGCCTATGGAAGTGTCCCCGGGCAGGCTGAACCACCTCCCCCCGCTGAAAAAATAACCCCCACTCCAACCCCAAAAAACCCTCACCCCAAAAATAACACAAACACACACACACACTTGCA
>NW_028142436.1:47500-60000 GCF_055691185.1 Crinia signifera
AATGACTTCCACAAACTGCAATATATTTTTCCACCACCCGGGGGCGCCCGCGAGCCGGGAAAAGGAGCCCTCGCCTCTCGGTTCCCTCCTCCGGGCGCGAGGGAGCCGGGGGCCCGCTCTCGGAGAAATCGCGGGGTTTTCCGACTTCGGCCGCCGGGGGGCGCTGCGCCGGGCCGGGGGCGGGTTCGGGCCCGGCCTCCTGGAGCCCAGGCCGGGCTGGGCGATCCCGGGGAGCCCCCGCCGAGCTCCGGGCGTCCCCCGGGGGGAGACGGGCTTCTCGCGGCCCGGGAACAGGCTCCGGGAGAATCCCCCCGTCTTTGTCAGATCCTCATGCCTCCCTATAGATCCGCAGAAAGGGTGCTCCGGCGCGTAGCGGCACGCATTAGACCGCGCGACACACACCCCGGATTTCTCCACTCTTATCCGACCTCCTGGAACTGTGTGCCGGCCGCGGGCCACCCTGTCCGACCTCATAGAAAGGACTTCCAGGCCGGGGTTTCTCGCTCCCACGCGGTCCCCTGGGGCCCCCCGGAGCCCCGGCAGGGCCGTGGGAGGTGGCGGGGGGCCGGGGGCAGCCGCACGCGCCGCGGCGCCCCCGGCAGGCCGCCAGAGGTACTGCAGCCAGGGGGTGAAAACGGAAAAAACCCACGTCTCCGCACCACTCTTCCCGGGGAAGGTAGCCCGGGCCCGGGGGAGGTCGCCCCGTGGTCCGGGGGACTGCGCCCCCCGCTGGTCGGTCGGGGAATTGCATCCAAACAGGCAAAAAAGACTGAAAACGATCCGGAATGCTTCTCCCACTCGAGCCCGGGATTCATGCCCAGGGCTGTGGAAGTGTCCCTGGGCACGTCCGAGCGTCCACCCCCCGGGAAAAAAAAACTTCCAGATTTCCACCCCACGATGCCCGGGGAAGGTAGCCGGGGCCCGGGGGAGTTCAACCCCGGGTCCGGGGACCGGCGCCCCCCGCTGGTCGACCGGGGAATTGCATCTGAAAGGTGAAAAAAGCACTTTGAAAATATTTTGACACTTCTCACCCACTCTTCCCCGGGATTCATGCCCAGGGCTGTGGAAGTGTCCCTGGGCACTTCCGAGCGTCCACCCCCCGGGAAAAAAAAAATTCCAGATTTCCACCCCACGCTGCCCAGGGAAGGTAGCCCGGGCCCGGGGGAGGCCACCCCCGGGTCCGGGGACCGGCGCCCCCCGCTGGTCGACCGGGGAATTGCATCCGAAAGGTGAAAAAAAGCACTTTGAAAATACTTTGAAATTCCTCACCCACTCGAGCCCAGGATTCATGCCCAGGGCTGTGGAAGTGTCCCTGGGCACGTTCGAAGGTCTTCCCCCCGGGGAAAAAAAGTTCCAGATTTCCAGCCCACGCTACCCAGGGAAGGTAGCCCGGGCCCGGGGGAGGTCACCCCCGGGTCCGGGGCACTGCGTCCCCCGCAGGACAACCGGGGAATAGCGTCCAAAAGGTGAAAAAACACTTTGAAAATAGCTTCAATCGTTCTCCCACTCTTCCCCGGGATTCATGCCCAGGGCTGTGGAAGTGTCCCTGGGTAAGTTCGAGCGTCTTCCCCCCGGGAAAAAAAAACTTCCATATTTCCACCCCACGATGCCCGGGGAAGGTAGCCCGGGGGAGTCCATCCCCGGGTCCGGGGAACTGCGCCTCCCACTGGTCGCCCGGGGAATTGCGTCCAAAAGGTGAAAAAAATACTTTGAAAATACTTTGAAATTGTTCGCCCACTCTTCCCCGGGATTCATGCCCAGGGCTGTGGAAGTGTCCCTGGGCACGTCCGAGCGTCTTCCCCCCCGGGAAAAACAAGTTCCAGATTTTCACCCCACGCTGCCCGGGGGAGGTAGCCCGGGCCTGGGGGAGGTCACCCCCGGGTCCGGGGGACTGCGCCTCGTGCTGGACACCCGGAGAAATGCATCCAAAAGGTGAAAAAAACACTGAAAACAGTTTGAAATGGTTCACCCACTCTTCCCCGGGATTCATGCCCGGGGCTGTGGAAGTGTCCCTGGGCACGTCCGAGCGTCTTCCCCCCGGGAAAAAAAAAACTTCCATATTTCCACCCCACGCTACCCAGGGAAGGTAGCCCGGGCTCGGGGGAGGTCACCCCCGGGTCCGGGGGACTGCGCCCCGTGCTGGACACCCGGAGAAATGCATCCAAAAGGAGAAAAGAACACTGAAAACAGTTTGAAATGGTTCACCCACTCTTCCCCGGGATTCATGCCCAGGGCTGTGGAAGTGTCCCTGGGCACGTCCGAGCGTCTTCCCCCCGGAAAAAAAAAAGTTCCATATTTCCACCCCACGATGCCCGGGGAAGGTAGCCCGGGCCCGGGGGAGTCCATCCCCGGGTCCGGGGAACTGCGCCCCCCGCTGGTCGCCCGGGGAATTGCGTCCAAAAGGTGCAAAAAATACTTTGAAAATAGTTTGAAATCGTTCGCCCACTCTTCCCCGGGATTCATGCCCGGGTCTGTGGAAGTGTCCCTGGGCACGTCCGAGCGTCTTCCCCCCCTGAAAAAAAAAGTTCCATATTTCCACCCCACGATGCCTGGGGAAGGTAGCCCGGGCCCGCGGGAGGTCACCCACGGGTCCGGGGCAATGCGCCCCCCGCAGGACAACCGGGGAAATGCATGCAAAAGGTGAAAAAAACACTTTGAAAATAGTTTCAATCGTTCTCCCACTCTTCCCCGGGATTCATGCCCGGGGCTGTGGAAGTGTCCCTGGGCACGTCCGAGCGTCTTCCCCCCGGGAAAAAAAACTTCCATATTTCCACCCCACGATGCCCGGGGAAGGTAGCCCAGGCCCGGGGGAGGCCACCCCCGGGTCCGGGGAACTGCGCCCCCCGCTGGTCGCCCGGGGAATTGCGTCCAAAAGGTGAAAAAAATACTTTGAAAATACTTTGAAATTCCTTACCCACTCGAGCCCGGGATTCATGCCCAGGGCTGTGGAAGTGTCCCTGGGCACGTCCGAGCGTCTTCCCCCCCCGGGAAAAACAAGTTCCAGATTTTCACCCCACGCTGCCCGGGGGAGGTAGCCCGGGCCTGGGGGAGGTCACCCCCGGGTCCGGGGGACTGCGCCCCGTGCTGGACACCCGGAGAAATGCATCCAAAAGGAGAAAAAAACACTGAAAACAGTTTGAAATGGTTCACCCACTCTTCCCCGGGATTCATGCCCAGGGCTGTGGAAGTGTCCCTGGGCACGTCCGAGCGTCTTCCCCCCGGAAAAAAAAAAGTTCCATATTTCCACCCCACGATGCCCGGGGAAGGTAGCCCGGGCCCGGGGGAGTCCATCCCCGGGTCCGGGGAACTGCGCCCCCCGCTGGTCGCCCGGGGAATTGCGTCCAAAAGGTGCAAAAAATACTTTGAAAATAGTTTGAAATCGTTCGCCCACTCTTCCCCGGGATTCATGCCCGGGTCTGTGGAAGTGTCCCTGGGCACGTCCGAGCGTCTTCCCCCCGGGAAAAAAAACTTCCATATTTCCACCCCACGATGCCCGGGGAAGGTAGCCCAGGCCCGGGGGAGGCCACCCCCGGGTCCGGGGAACTGCGCCCCCCGCTGGTCGCCCGGGGAATTGCGTCCAAAAGGTGAAAAAAATACTTTGAAAATACTTTGAAATTCCTTACCCACTCGAGCCCGGGATTCATGCCCAGGGCTGTGGAAGTGTCCCTGGGCACGTCCGAGCGTCTTCCCCCCCCGGGAAAAACAAGTTCCAGATTTTCACCCCACGCTGCCCGGGGGAGGTAGCCCGGGCCTGGGGGAGGTCACCCCCGGGTCCGGGGGACTGCGCCCCGTGCTGGACACCCGGAGAAATGCATCCAAAAGGAGAAAAAAACACTGAAAACAGTTTGAAATGGTTCACCCACTCTTCCCCGGGATTCATGCCCAGGGCTGTGGAAGTGTCCCTGGGCACGTCCGAGCGTCTTCCCCCCGGAAAAAAAAAAGTTCCATATTTCCACCCCACGATGCCCGGGGAAGGTAGCCCGGGCCCGGGGGAGTCCATCCCCGGGTCCGGGGAACTGCGCCCCCCGCTGGTCGCCCGGGGAATTGCGTCCAAAAGGTGCAAAAAATACTTTGAAAATAGTTTGAAATCGTTCGCCCACTCTTCCCCGGGATTCATGCCCGGGTCTGTGGAAGTGTCCCTGGGCACGTCCGAGCGTCTTCCCCCCCTGAAAAAAAAAGTTCCATATTTCCACCCCACGATGCCTGGGGAAGGTAGCCCGGGCCCGCGGGAGGTCACCCACGGGTCCGGGGCAATGCGCCCCCCGCAGGACAACCGGGGAAATGCATGCAAAAGGTGAAAAAAACACTTTGAAAATAGTTTCAATCGTTCTCCCACTCTTCCCCGGGATTCATGCCCGGGGCTGTGGAAGTGTCCCTGGGCACGTCCGAGCGTCTTCCCCCCGGGAAAAAAAACTTCCATATTTCCACCCCACGATGCCCGGGGAAGGTAGCCCAGGCCCGGGGGAGGCCACCCCCGGGTCCGGGGAACTGCGCCCCCCGCTGGTCGCCCGGGGAATTGCGTCCAAAAGGTGAAAAAAATACTTTGAAAATACTTTGAAATTCCTTACCCACTCGAGCCCGGGATTCATGCCCAGGGCTGTGGAAGTGTCCCTGGGCACGTCCGAGCGTCTTCCCCCCCCGGGAAAAACAAGTTCCAGATTTTCACCCCACGCTGCCCGGGGGAGGTAGCCCGGGCCTGGGGGAGGTCACCCCCGGGTCCGGGGGACTGCGCCCCGTGCTGGACACCCGGAGAAATGCATCCAAAAGGAGAAAAAAACACTGAAAACAGTTTGAAATGGTTCACCCACTCTTCCCCGGGATTCATGCCCAGGGCTGTGGAAGTGTCCCTGGGCACGTCCGAGCGTCTTCCCCCCGGAAAAAAAAAAGTTCCATATTTCCACCCCACGATGCCCGGGGAAGGTAGCCCGGGCCCGGGGGAGTCCATCCCC
This sequence comes from Crinia signifera, assembly GCF_055691185.1. Taxonomy (NCBI): domain Eukaryota; kingdom Metazoa; phylum Chordata; class Amphibia; order Anura; family Myobatrachidae; genus Crinia; species Crinia signifera. Next base: position 52,450 of record NW_028142436.1, read on the forward strand.
GGGTCCGGGGAACTGCGCCCCCCGCTGGTCGCCCGGGGAATTGCGTCCAAAAGGTGCAAAAAATACTTTGAAAATAGTTTGAAATCGTTCGCCCACTCTTCCCCGGGATTCATGCCCGGGTCTGTGGAAGTGTCCCTGGGCACGTCCGAGCGTCTTCCCCCCCTGAAAAAAAAAGTTCCATATTTCCACCCCACGATGCCTGGGGAAGGTAGCCCGGGCCCGCGGGAGGTCACCCACGGGTCCGGGGCAATGCGCCCCCCGCAGGACAACCGGGGAAATGCATGCAAAAGGTGAAAAAAACACTTTGAAAATAGTTTCAATCGTTCTCCCACTCTTCCCCGGGATTCATGCCCGGGGCTGTGGAAGTGTCCCTGGGCACGTCCGAGCGTCTTCCCCCCGGGAAAAAAAACTTCCATATTTCCACCCCACGATGCCCGGGGAAGGTAGCCCAGGCCCGGGGGAGGCCACCCCCGGGTCCGGGGAACTGCGCCCCCCGCTGGTCGCCCGGGGAATTGCGTCCAAAAGGTGAAAAAAATACTTTGAAAATACTTTGAAATTCCTTACCCACTCGAGCCCGGGATTCATGACCAGGGCTGTGGAAGTGTCCCTGGGCACGTCCGAGCGTCTTCCCCCCCCGGGAAAAACAAGTTCCAGATTTTCACCCCACGCTGCCCGGGGGAGGTAGCCCGGGCCTGGGGGAGGTCACCCCCGGGTCCGGGGGACTGCGCCCCGTGCTGGACACCCGGAGAAATGCATCCAAAAGGAGAAAAAAACACTGAAAACAGTTTGAAATGGTTCACCCACTCTTCCCCGGGATTCATGCCCAGGGCTGTGGAAGTGTCCCTGGGCACGTCCGAGCGTCTTCCCCCCGGGAAAAAAAACTTCCATATTTCCACCCCACGATGCCCGGGGAAGGTAGCCCAGGCCCGGGGGAGGCCACCCCCGGGTCCGGGGAACTGCGCCCCCCGCTGGTCGCCCGGGGAATTGCGTCCAAAAGGTGAAAAAAATACTTTGAAAATACTTTGAAATTCCTTACCCACTCGAGCCCGGGATTCATGCCCAGGGCTGTGGAAGTGTCCCTGGGCACGTCCGAGCGTCTTCCCCCCCCGGGAAAAACAAGTTCCAGATTTTCACCCCACGCTGCCCGGGGGAGGTAGCCCGGGCCTGGGGGAGGTCACCCCCGGGTCCGGGGGACTGCGCCCCGTGCTGGACACCCGGAGAAATGCATCCAAAAGGAGAAAAAAACACTGAAAACAGTTTGAAATGGTTCACCCACTCTTCCCCGGGATTCATGCCCAGGGCTGTGGAAGTGTCCCTGGGCACGTCCGAGCGTCTTCCCCCCGGAAAAAAAAAAGTTCCATATTTCCACCCCACGATGCCCGGGGAAGGTAGCCCGGGCCCGGGGGAGTCCATCCCCGGGTCCGGGGAACTGCGCCCCCCGCTGGTCGCCCGGGGAATTGCGTCCAAAAGGTGCAAAAAATACTTTGAAAATAGTTTGAAATCGTTCGCCCACTCTTCCCCGGGATTCATGCCCGGGTCTGTGGAAGTGTCCCTGGGCACGTCCGAGCGTCTTCCCCCCCTGAAAAAAAAAGTTCCATATTTCCACCCCACGATGCCTGGGGAAGGTAGCCCGGGCCCGCGGGAGGTCACCCACGGGTCCGGGGCAATGCGCCCCCCGCAGGACAACCGGGGAAATGCATGCAAAAGGTGAAAAAAACACTTTGAAAATAGTTTCAATCGTTCTCCCACTCTTCCCCGGGATTCATGCCCGGGGCTGTGGAAGTGTCCCTGGGCACGTCCGAGCGTCTTCCCCCCGGGAAAAAAAACTTCCATATTTCCACCCCACGATGCCCGGGGAAGGTAGCCCAGGCCCGGGGGAGGCCACCCCCGGGTCCGGGGAACTGCGCCCCCCGCTGGTCGCCCGGGGAATTGCGTCCAAAAGGTGAAAAAAATACTTTGAAAATACTTTGAAATTCCTTACCCACTCGAGCCCGGGATTCATGCCCAGGGCTGTGGAAGTGTCCCTGGGCACGTCCGAGCGTCTTCCCCCCCCGGGAAAAACAAGTTCCAGATTTTCACCCCACGCTGCCCGGGGGAGGTAGCCCGGGCCTGGGGGAGGTCACCCCCGGGTCCGGGGGACTGCGCCCCGTGCTGGACACCCGGAGAAATGCATCCAAAAGGAGAAAAAAACACTGAAAACAGTTTGAAATGGTTCACCCACTCTTCCCCGGGATTCATGCCCAGGGCTGTGGAAGTGTCCCTGGGCACGTCCGAGCGTCTTCCCCCCGGAAAAAAAAAAGTTCCATATTTCCACCCCACGATGCCCGGGGAAGGTAGCCCGGGCCCGGGGGAGTCCATCCCCGGGTCCGGGGAACTGCGCCCCCCGCTGGTCGCCCGGGGAATTGCGTCCAAAAGGTGCAAAAAATACTTTGAAAATAGTTTGAAATCGTTCGCCCACTCTTCCCCGGGATTCATGCCCGGGTCTGTGGAAGTGTCCCTGGGCACGTCCGAGCGTCTTCCCCCCCTGAAAAAAAAAGTTCCATATTTCCACCCCACGATGCCTGGGGAAGGTAGCCCGGGCCCGCGGGAGGTCACCCACGGGTCCGGGGCAATGCGCCCCCCGCAGGACAACCGGGGAAATGCATGCAAAAGGTGAAAAAAACACTTTGAAAATAGTTTCAATCGTTCTCCCACTCTTCCCCGGGATTCATGCCCGGGGCTGTGGAAGTGTCCCTGGGCACGTCCGAGCGTCTTCCCCCCGGGAAAAAAAACTTCCATATTTCCACCCCACGATGCCCGGGGAAGGTAGCCCAGGCCCGGGGGAGGCCACCCCCGGGTCCGGGGAACTGCGCCCCCCGCTGGTCGCCCGGGGAATTGCGTCCAAAAGGTGAAAAAAATACTTTGAAAATACTTTGAAATTCCTTACCCACTCGAGCCCGGGATTCATGCCCAGGGCTGTGGAAGTGTCCCTGGGCACGTCCGAGCGTCTTCCCCCCCCGGGAAAAACAAGTTCCAGATTTTCACCCCACGCTGCCCGGGGGAGGTAGCCCGGGCCTGGGGGAGGTCACCCCCGGGTCCGGGGGACTGCGCCCCGTGCTGGACACCCGGAGAAATGCATCCAAAAGGAGAAAAAAACACTGAAAACAGTTTGAAATGGTTCACCCACTCTTCCCCGGGATTCATGCCCAGGGCTGTGGAAGTGTCCCTGGGCACGTCCGAGCGTCTTCCCCCCGGAAAAAAAAAAGTTCCATATTTCCACCCCACGATGCCCGGGGAAGGTAGCCCGGGCCCGGGGGAGTCCATCCCCGGGTCCGGGGAACTGCGCCCCCCGCTGGTCGCCCGGGGAATTGCGTCCAAAAGGTGCAAAAAATACTTTGACAATACTTTGAAATTCCTCACCCACTCGAGCCCGGGATTCATGCCCAGGGCTGTGGAAGTGTCCCTGGGCACGTCCGAGCGTCTTCCCCCCCCGGGAAAAACAAGTTCCAGATTTTCACCCCACGCTGCCCGGGGGAGGTAGCCCGGGCCTGGGGGAGGTCACCCCCGGGTCCGGGGGACTGCGCCCCGTGCTGGACACCCGGAGAAATGCATCCAAAAGGTGAAAAAAACACTGAAAACAGTTTGAAATGGTTCACCCACTCTTCCCCGGGAATCATGCCCAGGGCTGTGGAAGTGTCCCTGGGCACGTCCGAGCGTCTTCCCCCCGGAAAAAAAAAACTTCCATATTTCCACCCCACGATGCCCGGGGAAGGTAGCCCGGGCCCGGGGGAGGCCACTCCCGGGTCCGGGGACATGTGCCCCCCGCTGGCCGACCCGAGAATTGCACAGAAAGGGTGAAAAAAGCACTTAGAAAATATCTTGAAACCGTTCACCCACTCTTCCCCGGGATTCATGCCCAGGGCTGTGGAAGTGTCCCTGGGCAGGCTGAAGCTTCTGCCCCCCGGAAAAAAAAAACTTCCATATTTCCACCCCCCGCTACCCAGGGAAGGTAGCCCAGGCCCGGGGAAGGTCACCCCCGGGTCCGGGGCACTGCGCCCCCCGCAGGACACCCGGAGAATTGCATCCAAAAGGTGAAAAAAGCACTTAGAAAATACTTCAAAATTCCTCACCCACTCAAGCCCGGGATTCATGCCCAGGGCTGTGGAAGTGTCCCCGGGCAAGCCGAAGCTTCTGCCCCCCTGAAAAAAAAAACTTCCATATTTCCACCCCACGCTACCCAGGGAAGGTAGCCCGGGCCTGGGGGAGGTCACCCCTGGGTCCGGGGCACCGCTGGCCACCCGGAGAAATGGAGTCAAGCCGTGAGAAAAAAAGCACTTTGAATTGAGAAATGGAGTCAAGCCGTAAAAATGCACTTTGAAAATACTTTGATTCCTCTCACCCACTCTTCCCCAGGATTCATGCCCAGGGCTGTGGAAGTGTCCCCGGGCATGAAGAAGCGTCTTTTCCCCCTGAAAAAAAAAACTTCCATATTTCCACCCCACGCTACCCAGGGAAGGTAGCCCGGGCCAGGGGGACGTCGTCCCGGGGTCCGGGGACATGTGCCCCCCGCTGGCCGACCCGAGAATTGCACAGAAAGGGTGAAAAAAGCACTTTGAAAATACTTTGATTCCTCACCCACTCTTCCCCGGGATTCATGCCCGGGCCTATGGAAGTGTCCCCGGGCATGAAGAAGCGTCTTTTCCCCCTGAAAAAAAAAACTTCCATATTTCCACCCCACGCTGCCCGGGGGAGGTAGCCCAGGCCCGGGGGAGGTCACCCCCGGGTCCGGGGCACTGCGTCCCCCGCAGGACAACCGGGGAATTGCGTCCAAAAGGTGAAAAAAATACTTTGAAAATAGTTTGAAATCGTTCGCCCACTCTTCCCCGGGATTCATGCCCAGGGCTGTGGAAGTGTCCCTGGGCACGTCCGAGCGTCTTCCCCCCCCGGGAAAAACAAGTTCCAGATTTTCACCCCACGCTGCCCGGGGGAGGTAGCCCGGGCCTGGTTGAGGTCACCCCCGGGTCCGGGGGACTGCGCCCCGTGCTGGACACCCGGAGAAATGCATCCAAAAGGTGAAAAAAAACACTGAAAACAGTTTGAAACTGTTCACCCACTCTTCCCCGGGATTCATGCCCAGGGCTGTGGAAGTGTCCCCGGGCAAGATGAAGCTTATGCCCCCCTGAAAAAAAAAACTTCCATATTTCCACCCCCCGCTACCCAGGGAAGGTAGCCCGGGCCCGGGGGAGGTCACCCCCGGGTCCGGGGCACTGCGCCCCCCGCAGGACACCCGGAGAATTGCATCCAAAAGGTGAAAAAAGCACTTAGAAAATATCTTGAAATCGTTCACCCACTCTTCCCCGGGATTCATGCCCAGGGCTGTGGAAGTGTCCCTGGGCAGGCTGAAGCTTCTGCCCCCCCGGGAAAAAAAAACTTCCATATTTCCACCCCACGCTACCCAGGGAAGGTAGCCCAGGCCCGGGGGAGGTCACCCCCGGGTCCGGGGCACTGCGCCACCCGCAGGACACCCGGGGAATTGCATCCAAAAGGTGAAAAAAGCACTTAGAAAATATCTTGAAATCGTTCACCCACTCTTCCCCGGGATTCATGCCCAGGGCTGTGGAAGTGTCCCTGGGCACGTTCGAGCGTCCTCCCCCCTGAAAAAAAAACTTCCATATTTCCACCCCCCGCTACCCAGGGAAGGTAGCCCAGGCCCGGGGGAGGTCACCCCCGGGTCCGGGGCACTGCGCCACCCGCAGGACACCCGGGGAATTGCATCCAAAAGGTGAAAAAAGCACTTAGAAAATATCTTGAAATCGTTCACCCACTCTTCCCCGGGATTCATGCCCAGGGCTGTGGAAGTGTCCCTGGGCACGTTCGAGCGTCCTCCCCCCTGAAAAAAAAACTTCCATATTTCCACCCCCCGCTACCCAGGGAAGGTAGCCCAGGCCCGGGGGAGGTCATCCCCGGGTCTGGGGACCGGCGTCCCCCGCAGGACAACCGGGGAATTGCGTCCAAAAGGTGAAAAAAATACTTTGAAAATACTTTGAAATTCCTCACCCACTCGATCCCGGGATTCATGCCCTGGCCTATGGAAGTGTCCCCGGGCATGACAAAGCGTCTTCCCCCCCTGAAATAAAAACTTCCACAAAACCACCCCGCGCTGGCCAGGGAAGGTAGCCCGGGCCAGGGGGACGTCGTCCAGGGGTCCGGGGACATGTGCCCCCCGCTGGCCGACCTGAGAATTGCACAGAAAGGGTGAAAAAAGCACTTTGAATATACTTTGATTCCTCACCCACTCTTCCCCGGGATTCATGCCCGGGCCTATGGAAGTGTCCCCGGGCATGAAGAAGCGTCTTCCCCCCTGAAAAAAAAAGTTCCATATTTCCACCCCACGCTACCCAGGGAAGGTAGCCCGGGCCCGGGGGAGGTCACCCCCGGGTCCGGGGAACTGCGCCACCCGCAGGACACCCGGGGAAATGCGTCCAAAAGGTGATAAAAATACTTTGAAAATAGTTTGAAATCGTTCACCCACTCTTCCCCGGGATTCATGCCCAGGGCTGTGGAAGTGTCCCCGGGCAAGCTGAAGCTTCTTCCCCCCTGAAAAAAAAAAGTTCCATATTTCCTCCCCACGATGCCCGGGGAAGGTAGCCCAGGCCCGGGGGAGGTCACCCCCGGGTCCGGGGCACTGCGCCCCCCGCTGGTCGCCCGGGGAAATGCATCCAAACTGTGAAAAAATACTTTGAAAATAGTTTGAAACAGCTCGCCCACTCTTCCCCGGGATTCATGCCCAGGGCTGTGGAAGTGTCCCTGGGCACGTCCGAGCGTCTTCCCCCCGGGAAAAACAAGTTCCAGATTTTCACCCCCACGCTGCCCGGGGGAGGTAGCCCGGGCCTGGGTGAGGTCACCCCCGGGTCCGGGGGACTGCGCCCCGTGCTGGACACCCGGAGAAATGCATCTAATCGGTGAAAAAAACACTGAAAACAGTTTGAAATTGTTCACCCACTCTTCCCCGGGATTCATGCCCAGGGCTGTGGAAGTGTCCCCGGGCAAGCTGAAGCGTCTTCCCCCCTGAAAAATAAACTTCCACAAAACCACCCCGCGCTGCCCGGGGAAGGTAGCCCGGGCCAGGGGGACGTCGTCCCGGGGTCCGGGGACATGTGCCCCCCGCTGGCCGACCCGAGAATTGCACAGAAAGGGTGAAAAAAGCACTTTGAAAATACATGGAAGTATCTCACCCACTCTTCCCCGGGATTCATGCCCGGGCCTATGGAAGTGTCCCTGGGCATGACAAAGCGTCTTCCCCCCTGAAAAAAAAAACTTCCACAAAACCACCCCGCGCTGCCCGGGGAAGGTAGCCCGGGCCAGGGGGACGTCGTCCCGGGGTCCGGGGACATGCGCCCCCCGCTGGCCGTCCCGGGAATTGCACAGAAAGGGTGAAAAAAGCACTTTGAAAATACATGGAAGTATCTCACCCACTCGAGCCCGGGATTCATGCCCGGGCCTATGGAAGTGTCCCTGGGCATGACAAAGCGTCTTCCCCCCTGAAAAAAAAACTTCCACAAAACCACCCCG